>NW_027310349.1:0-93822 GCF_047496795.1 Chiloscyllium punctatum
TCTTATACACTTCCAGAAAAGAATCCACTCAGTTTCCTCTGCTCTAAACGTAAAATCCTCACTTGTCCAACCTCACCCTATAACTCAGACCCCTAAGCTCTGGCAACATTCTTGCAAATTGTTCTGCACTTTTTGCCGTTTCATAACAGAAAAATACATTACATTCATCATATTCTCACTATTTCCCCACGGTGCTGGAAACGACGTGACAATGCAAATGGATTACAATCCATGATCGAGAATGAACTCCTTGACAACAATCCCGTTTTCATAGTGTTTCCCATGGTGCAGGTATCCTTGTGTCTTTCTGGTTGTATGGTTAATTCTCACAGATACATTTGGAGCTGAAAAGAGTCTGAGATGATAGACTTAGCTTACTATTGATTTTTGTCTGGATTGATGGGCTCTCATTATCTGCTGCGAAATTGATATTGCCGACGGGCACATCCCAGCAGCTGTGCGAGTCGGAGAGTGATCATGGAACCCTTTTCATGTGACTTGGCATCTGTTGTTATGCAGGAGAGCACAGTTGGAAATGCAAGAAAATGGCGCACGCGGCCCGCTGGTTGTGTGGCCGAGCGGTCTCAGGCGCTGGATACAAATTCCACTCTTGAACAGGGCGTGGGTTCGAATCCCACCACTGCCATTTGTGCAGATCAACTCCAGCGCTGCAGCATGTTAAAATGCTGCTTCTGTCCCCACTGTATTGATGTGATGTGGTGAGCATGGACGAGATACACCGAAGTATCTGTTTCCACGCGATGTCCCCCAAGAACGTTGTGTTGCTTATACGTGCTTTAAAGGACTAGTTTTTAGCGGAGCTTGCCGTCGCAGTGTGTGTCACAATCCTTTACTGTGTTCGACTGCTCACGGGAAAGGTAGTATTGCGAAACACTGCAGAAAGGAACGACTTCCTTACTTTTGCTCCGACTGACCATACTCTGTGAAATTTTCCCAGATCCTCAGTTAAGGACTTTTGCAGCTGGAAGTTTCCTCAGAAACCCTGTTAACTCGTAAAGTATTGAGCGAATCGCAAAACAGAAAGCATTTAACACGGAACACAAACAAAGCTGGCATACCTAATGCATTTTCAGACACAGAGATGCATGAATGCTAAATGTGAGACAGTCCGAGGGCATGATTTATAAAGTAATCTCACAACTAACAACAGGACAATTCCAAACTACTCTTTCAAACATACTGCAGCCTTAGGGAACCACCACTTCCCAGACAATACTGAAAAGAGAGAAAGAAAGAACCTAATAAGAATGCGCCATAAAAAGTGAATTTCACCAATCACAGTCTCGATTAGATTACCTTTCCCTTCCGATGTCACCAGGACGGAAACTAAGGAAATGGGAGAAATTCAACAACATATCACATCGAAATTCGTTGGAACGATTTTCCCATTGGCCAAAAAACCAAAGAACGACGAGTCGAGTCACCCCAGGACTTGGTTTCACAACAGCGATGAAATAACGGTCTCCATTCGGTTCCAGTACGAGCTCAACTTGCCTGGAACAGCACAGCTGCTTGCGATTTTCTGCGCGGGAGGCGAACACGATCATGACAGACAGAGACACTTTTAAACATTCGGCACTATCCCACACCACAGTTAATTCCACGGGAAGCAAAGCCATTTTACTTTTGTTTTCAACATCAATACAGTGGGGACAGAAACAGCATTTTAACATGCTGCAGCGTTGGAGTTGATCTGCAGAAATGGCAGTGGTGGGATTTGAACCCACGCCCCTTTCGAGACAGGAATCTGGATTCAGCGCCTTAGACCGCTCGGCCACACTACCAGCCGGGCGCGCGCGCCATTTTTTGCATTTCAAACTGTGCTCTCCTGCATAACAACAGATGCCAAGTCACACGAAAAGGGTTCCATGATCCCTCTCCGACTCGCACAGCTGCTGCGATGTGCCCGTCTACAATATCAATTTCGCAGCAGATAATGAGAGCCCATCAATCCAGACAAAAATCAATGGTAAGCTGAGTCTATCTTCTCAGACTCTTTTCAGCTCCAAATGTATCTGTGAGAATATATGTTCGGTTATGATTTGGTCAAATAACCACGAGCTGCTTGACATTACTGCAATTTCGATTCTTGCTTTGCTAAATGATTTCACCCATTGCTTGAAACAGGACAAGTTTCACGTTTACACGGAACATGAAGCACACCGGACTACAGGGAAAATGCACAAAGCCGTGTTCCACATCATACCGTGCAGCATAATTTCAGTCACTGTGTCTGTTTTGCGGAATAAGAGTCCCAAACAATGTTCTCCACCCTAAAACCGGAGGTCGCATTCCTATTCGAGAGCGACAGATCACATTGTGAGAACGCTCTGACCTCGGGGCCAGTTCGAGATGACACTTTCATTGCCTTTTACCTTAACCGTGCAATTTGCTGCAGAGATGTTCACTCCTGGACATCAGCCACATGGATAGCAACTGAGTTGGAAACCTGTGTGGGAATCGATGAGAAGCGACTCAATAAATTTTGCTCAATTCCATGGTGCTTATTAGAAATGCATTTTCTGTTCACCTCAATCTAAAAGGCAGTTTCTCAACATAGTAACAAAGTCAAAAGGTAATTACCTCACCCCACCCCCACTCCGGAAGAGGTGCTAACTGCCCTTGATTGCTTTTTGTTCTCGATGTGAAGAGCTCTCACGCCTCTGAGTCACCTTCACGTGTCTGGTTGCTGAGTGAGTCACAAAGAAGGAGTTTCTCCAGAGCTGCAACTGCCTGACTTCCCCACTCGACTTCGCCGTTTACATTTTCCTGCTCCTCAGTGATTTCAAGAAAACCAAATGGATGCGATGTCATTCTGTAACCTCTCTGTCGATTCCTCCGTTTCAGTTCCAACGTGGCTTAGGTCTCGGGGCGCACCTTAATACTAGCGACACCATGAAAGCACAGGTCCAGAGGTTCCTCTGAGAGTGTAATTTCTTTCATTGCTGTTGCTGATTGAAAGAGCCACTCAAGTGCGAACTGCTCCAAAACATGATTCAGGACCTCTGGTGCCAATTCTCGTACGTTGAATAACGACAGACAGCTTCCAAACGAGGCCTTTCAGAGACGCCTTTGGGGGACATTTAACAGACAGACAAGTTCAGGAATCCGTGGTGCACTGTGACACCAGCGCATCGGCTTCTTCCCTGTCTTTGAACCGAGCCGCCTGCGCAAGGAATGCAAATGCGGTACTGCTTTTCGTAGAAGAATCAGAAGGGGGTAACTACACTCTCAAACAGAATTGCATATGATCAGAACCAGTTTGGATAAAAACTTTACAATTCTTTGCACAGTCATTAAATGGAATTGCATTACATTTCACTACGCGAGCAGATTTGTTCAAGCAACTTCGGAGGCAGGTTTGCAGATGGGCAAGCAAGCAAGAAAGCACCGTTCTTGTCCATGTAAAAGGTTGCCGATGAAGAACAAAGCAGTTTCTGCCCAGTTTCGAACTGGGGACCTTTCGCGTGTGAGGCGAACGTGATGTCCACTACACTACAGAAACAAGCCGCAGCCGCCCGTCCGGCAGCTCAGGCGCAACCAGCACTGAAAGTTGAAGCCATTCTTCGTTTCACCTTTCTGTTTCCAATAGCTCGTTGTTGTCCAGCGTAATTGACATCTTCAAAACATAAAAAAAAGACACGTGAAATTGATGATAAAATATAGACAAGGATGTGGTCAATGTTTGGACCGTAGGGCGAGGTCGACTAGGCTGGGACGACTTTCCCTGCAGCGTAACGACTGCGACATGATCTAATGGAAGGGTTGGAAACTGAGTATTTACGTGTTTTACCCAAGTTGGGGTGAGTTGAAAACTCGAGAGCATAGGTTTAAGGTGAGTGGGCTGAAATTGACAAAGGACCTGAGGCACATTTCCCACACAGAATGTTGTGCGTGTATCGAATGAGCTACCAGAGGAAGCGGAGGAGGCTCAGAAAATTGCATGAGTTTCTGGATAGGATGGGTTGAGAGGGTTTGGGGCCAAATACTGGGGAACCGGACTTGTTTATATTTGGCTATGTGCTGAGCATGGACGAGATACACCGAAGGATCTGTTTCCACGCGGTGTCCCCCAAAAACGTTGTGTTGCTTACACCTGCTTTAAAGGATTACTTTTTAGCGGAGCTTGCCGTCGCAGTCTGTGGCACAATCCTTTACTGTGTTCGATGCTCACGGGAAAGGTAGTATTGCGAAACACTGCAGAAAGGAACGACTTCCTTACTTTTGCTCCGACTGACCATACTCTGTGAAATTTTCCCAGATCCTCAGTTAAGGACTTTTGCAGCTGGAAGTTTCCTCAGAAACGCTGTTAACTCGTAAAGTATTGAGCGAATCGCAAAACAGAAAGCATTTAACACGGAACACAAACAAAGCTGGCATACCTAATGCATTTTCAGACACAGAGATGCATGAATGCTAAATGTGGGACAGTCCGAGGGCATGATTTATAAAGTAATCTCACAAATGGGAGAAATTCAACAACATATCACATCGAAATTCGTTGGAACGATTTTCCCATTGGCCGAAAAACCAAATAACGACGAGTCGAGTCACCCAGGGACTTTGTTTCACAACAGCGATGAAATACCGGTCTCCATTCGGTTCCAGTACAAGCTCAACTTGCCTGGAACAGCACAGCTGCTTGCGATTTTCTGCGCGGGAGGCGAACACGATCATGACAGACAGAGACACTTTGAAATATTCGGCACTATCCCACACCACAGTTAATTCCCCGGGAAGCAAAGCCATTTTACTTTTGTTTTCAACATCAATACAGTGGGGACAGAAACAGCATTTTAACAAGCTGCAGCGTTGGAGTTGATCTGCAGAAATGGCAGTGGTGGGATCCGAACCCACGCCCCTTTCGAGACTGGAACCTGGATCCAGCGCCTTAGACCGCTCGGCCACACTACCAGCCGGCCGCGCGCACCATTTTCTTGCGTTTCCAACTGTGCTCTCCTGCATAACAACAGATGCCAAGTCACATGAAAATGGTTCCATGATCCCTCTCCGACTCGCACAGCTGCTGGGATGTGCCCGTCTACAATATCAATTTCGCAGCAGATAATGAGAGCCCATCAATCCAGACAAAACTCAATGGTAAGCTGAGTCTATCTTCTCAGACTCCTTTCAGCTCCAAATGTATCTGTGAGAATATATGTTCGGTTATGATTTGGTCAAATAACCACGAGCTGCTTGACATTACTGCAATTTCGATTCTTGCTTTGCTAAATGATTTCACCCATTGCTTGAAACAGGGCAAGTTTCACGTTTACACGGAACATGAAGCACACCGGACTACAGGGAAAATGCACAAAGCCGTGTTCCACATCATACCGTGCAGCGTAATTTCAGTCACTGTGCCTGTTTTGCAGAAAAAGAGTCCCAAACAATGTTCTCCACCCTAAAACCGGAGGTCGCATTCCAATCCGAGAGCGACAGATCGCATTGTGACGATGCTCTGACCTCGGAGCCAGTTCTAGATGCCACTTTCCTTGCCTTTTACCCTAACCGTGCAATTTGCTGCAGAGATGTTCACTCCTGGACATCAGCCACATGGATAGCAACTGAGTTGGAAACCTATGTGGGAATCGACGAGAAGCGACTCAATAAATTTTGCTCAATTCCATGGTGCTTATTAGAAATGCAGTTTCTGTTCACTTCAATCTAAAAGGCAGTTTCTCAACATAGTAACAAAGTCAAAAGGTAATTACCTCACCCCACCCCCACTCCGGAAGAGGTGCTAACTGCCCTTGATTGCTTTTTGTTCTCGATGTGAAGAGCTCTCACGCCTCTGAGTCACCTTCACGTGTCTGGTTGCTGAGTGAGTCACAAAGAAGGAGTTTCTCCAGAGCTGCAACTGCCTGACTTCCCCACTCGACTTCCCCGTTTACATTTTCCTGCTCCTCAGTGATTTCAAGAATACCAAATGGATGCGATGTCATTCTGTAACCTCTCTGTCGATTCCTCCGTTTCAGTTCCAACGTGGCTTAGGTCTCGGGGCGCACCTTAATACGAGCGACACCATGAAATCACAGGTCCAGAGGTTCCTCTGAGAGTGTAATTTCTTTCATTGCTGTTGCTGATTGAAAGAGCCACTCAAGTGCGAACTGCTCCAAAACATGATTCAGGACCTCTGGTGCCAATTCTCGTACGTTGAATAACGACAGACAGCTTCCAAACGAGGCCTTTCAGAGACGCCTTTGGGGGACATTTAACAGACAGACAAGTTCAGGAATCCGTGGTGCACTGTGACACCAGCGCATCAGCTTCTTCCCTGTCTTTGAACCGAGCCGCCTGCGCAAGGAATGCAAATGCGGTACTGCTTTTCGTAGAAGAATCAGAAGGGGGTAACTACACTCTCAAACAGAATTGCATATGATCAGAACCAGTTTGGATAAAAACTTTACATTTCTTTGCACAGTCATTAAATGGAATTGCATTACATTTCACTACGCGAGCAGATTTGTTCAAGCAACTTCGAAGGCAGGTTTGCAGATGGGAAAGCAAGCAAGAAAGCACCGTTCTTGCCCATGTAAAAGGCTGCCGTTGAAGAACAAAGCAGTTTCTGCCCAGTTTCGAACTGGGGACCTTTCGCGAGCGAGGCGAACGTGATGACCACTACACTACAGAAACAAGCCGCAACCGCCCGACTGGCAGCTCAGGGGCATCCAGCACTGAAAGTTGAAGCCATTCTTCGTTTCACCTTTCTGTTTCCAATAGCTCGTTGTTGTCCAGCGTAATTGACATCTTCAAAACATTAAAAAAAAGACACGTGAAATTGATGATAAAACATAGACAAGGATGTGGTCAATGTTTGGACCGTAGGGCGAGGTGGACTAGGCTGGGACGACTTTCCCTGCAGCGTAACGACTGCGACATGATCTAATGGAAGGGTTGGAAACTGAGTATTTACGTGTTTTACCCAAGTTGGGGTGAGTTGAAAACTCGAGAGCATAGGTTTAAGGTGAGTGGGCTGAAATTGACAAAGGACCTGAGGCACATTTCCCACACAGAATGTTGTGCGTGTATCGAATGAGCTACCAGAGGAAGCGGAGGAGGCTCAGAAAATTGCATGAGTTTCTGGATAGGATGGGTTGAGAGGGTTTGGGGCCAAATACTGGGGAACCGGACTTGTTTATATTTGGCTATGTGCTGAGCATGGACGAGATACACCGAAGGATCTGTTTCCACGCGGTGTCCCCCAAAAACGTTGTGTTGCTTACACCTGCTTTAAAGGATTACTTTTTAGCGGAGCTTGCCGTCGCAGTCTGTGGCACAATCCTTTACTGTGTTCGATGCTCACGGGAAAGGTAGTATTGCGAAACACTGCAGAAAGGAACGACTTCCTTACTTTTGCTCCGACTGACCATACTCTGTGAAATTTTCCCAGATCCTCAGTTAAGGACTTTTGCAGCTGGAAGTTTCCTCAGAAACGCTGTTAACTCGTAAAGTATTGAGCGAATCGCAAAACAGAAAGCATTTAACACGGAACACAAACAAAGCTGGCATACCTAATGCATTTTCAGACACAGAGATGCATGAATGCTAAATGTGAGACAGTCCGAGGGCATGATTTATAAAGTAATCTCACAAATGGGAGAAATTCAACAACATATCACATCGAAATTCGTTGGAACGATTTTCCCATTGGCCGAAAAACCAAATAACGACGAGTCGAGTCACCCAGGGACTTTGTTTCACAACAGCGATGAAATACCGGTCTCCATTCGGTTCCAGTACAAGCTCAACTTGCCTGGAACAGCACAGCTGCTTGCGATTTTCTGCGCGGGAGGCGAACACGATCATGACAGACAGAGACACTTTGAAATATTCGGCACTATCCCACACCACAGTTAATTCCCCGGGAAGCAAAGCCATTTTACTTTTGTTTTCAACATCAATACAGTGGGGACAGAAACAGCATTTTAACAAGCTGCAGCGTTGGAGTTGATCTGCAGAAATGGCAGTGGTGGGATCCGAACCCACGCCCCTTTCGAGACTGGAACCTGGATCCAGCGCCTTAGACCGCTCGGCCACACTACCAGCCGGCCGCGCGCACCATTTTCTTGCGTTTCCAACTGTGCTCTCCTGCATAACAACAGATGCCAAGTCACATGAAAATGGTTCCATGATCCCTCTCCGACTCGCACAGCTGCTGGGATGTGCCCGTCTACAATATCAATTTCGCAGCAGATAATGAGAGCCCATCAATCCAGACAAAACTCAATGGTAAGCTGAGTCTATCTTCTCAGACTCCTTTCAGCTCCAAATGTATCTGTGAGAATATATGTTCGGTTATGATTTGGTCAAATAACCACGAGCTGCTTGACATTACTGCAATTTCGATTCTTGCTTTGCTAAATGATTTCACCCATTGCTTGAAACAGGGCAAGTTTCACGTTTACACGGAACATGAAGCACACCGGACTACAGGGAAAATGCACAAAGCCGTGTTCCACATCATATCGTGCAGCGTAATTTCAGTCACTGTGCCTGTTTTGCAGAAAAAGAGTCCCAAACAATGTTCTCCACCCTAAAACCGGAGGTCGCATTCCAATCCGAGAACGACAGATTACATTGTGAGGATGCTCTGACCTCGGAGCCTGTTCGAGATGACACTTTCCGTGCCTTTTACCCTAACCGTGCAATTTGCTGCAGAGATGTTCACTCCTGGACATCAGCCACATGGATAGCAACTGAGTTGGAAACCTGTGTGGGAATCGACGAGAAGCGACTCAATAAATTTTGCTCAATTCCATGGTGCTTATTAGAAATGCAGTTTCTGTTCACTACAATCTAAAAGGCAGTTTCTCAACATAGTAACAAAGTCAAAAGGTAATTACCTCACCCCACCCCCACTCCGGAAGAGGTGCTAACTGCCCTTGATTGCTTTTTGTTCTCGATGTGAAGAGCTCTCACGCCTCTGAGTCACCTTCACGTGTCTGGTTGCTGAGTGAGTCACAAAGAAGGAGTTTCTCCAGAGCTGCAACTGCCTGACTTCCCCACTCGACTTCCCCGTTTACATTTTCCTGCTCCTCAGTGATTTCAAGAATACCAAATGGATGCGATGTCATTCTGTAACCTCTCTGTCGATTCCTCCGTTTCAGTTCCAACGTGGCTTAGGTCTCTGGCGCACCTTAATACTAGCGACACCATGAAAGCACAGGTCCAGAGTTTCCTCTGAGAGTGTAATGTCTTTCATTGCTGTTGCTGATTGAAACAGCCACTCAAGTGCGAACTGCTCCAAAACATGATTCAGGACCTCTGGTGCCAATTCTCGTACGTTGAATAACGACAGACAGCTTCCAAACGAGGCCTTTCAGAGACGCCTTTGGGGGACATTTAACAGACAGACAAGTTCAGGAATCCGTGGTGCACTGTGACACCAGCGCATCAGCTTCTTCCCTGTCTTTGAACCGAGCCGCCTGCGCAAGGAATGCAAATGCGGTACTGCTTTTCGTAGAAGAATCAGAAGGGGGTAACTACACTCTCAAACAGAATTGCATATGATCAGAACCAGTTTGGATAAAAACTTTACATTTCTTTGCACAGTCATTAAATGGAATTGCATTACATTTCACTACGCGAGCAGATTTGTTCAAGCAACTTCGAAGGCAGGTTTGCAGATGGGAAAGCAAGCAAGAAAGCACCGTTCTTGCCCATGTAAAAGGCTGCCGTTGAAGAACAAAGCAGTTTCTGCCCAGTTTCGAACTGGGGACCTTTCGCGAGCGAGGCGAACGTGATGACCACTACACTACAGAAACAAGCCGCAACCGCCCGACTGGCAGCTCAGGGGCATCCAGCACTGAAAGTTGAAGCCATTCTTCGTTTCACCTTTCTGTTTCCAATAGCTCGTTGTTGTCCAGCGTAATTGACATCTTCAAAACATTAAAAAAAAGACACGTGAAATTGATGATAAAACATAGACAAGGATGTGGTCAATGTTTGGACCGTAGGGCGAGGTGGACTAGGCTGGGACGACTTTCCCTGCAGCGTAACGACTGCGACATGATCTAATGGAAGGGTTGGAAACTGAGTATTTACGTGTTTTACCCAAGTTGGGGTGAGTTGAAAACTCGAGAGCATAGGTTTAAGGTGAGTGGGCTGAAATTGACAAAGGACCTGAGGCACATTTCCCACACAGAAGGTTGTGCGTGTATGGAATGAGCTACCAGAGGAAGCGGAGGAGGCTCAGAAAATTGCATGAGTTTCTGGATAGGATGGGTTGAGAGGGTTTGGGGCCAAATACTGGGGAACCGGACTTGTTTATATTTGGCTATGTGCTGAGCATGGACGAGATACACCGAAGGATCTGTTTCCACGCGGTGTCCCCCAAAAACGTTGTGTTGCTTACACCTGCTTTAAAGGATTACTTTTTAGCGGAGCTTGCCGTCGCAGTCTGTGGCACAATCCTTTACTGTGTTCGATGCTCACGGGAAAGGTAGTATTGCGAAACACTGCAGAAAGGAACGACTTCCTTACTTTTGCTCCGACTGACCATACTCTGTGAAATTTTCCCAGATCCTCAGTTAAGGACTTTTGCAGCTGGAAGTTTCCTCAGAAACGCTGTTAACTCGTAAAGTATTGAGCGAATCGCAAAACAGAAAGCATTTAACACGGAACACAAACAAAGCTGGCATACCTAATGCATTTTCAGACACAGAGATGCATGAATGCTAAATGTGGGACAGTCCGAGGGCATGATTTATAAAGTAATCTCACAAATGGGAGAAATTCAACAACATATCACATCGAAATTCGTTGGAACGATTTTCCCATTGGCCGAAAAACCAAATAACGACGAGTCGAGTCACCCAGGGACTTTGTTTCACAACAGCGATGAAATACCGGTCTCCATTCGGTTCCAGTACAAGCTCAACTTGCCTGGAACAGCACAGCTGCTTGCGATTTTCTGCGCGGGAGGCGAACACGATCATGACAGACAGAGACACTTTGAAATATTCGGCACTATCCCACACCACAGTTAATTCCCCGGGAAGCAAAGCCATTTTACTTTTGTTTTCAACATCAATACAGTGGGGACAGAAACAGCATTTTAACAAGCTGCAGCGTTGGAGTTGATCTGCAGAAATGGCAGTGGTGGGATCCGAACCCACGCCCCTTTCGAGACTGGAACCTGGATCCAGCGCCTTAGACCGCTCGGCCACACTACCAGCCGGCCGCGCGCACCATTTTCTTGCGTTTCCAACTGTGCTCTCCTGCATAACAACAGATGCCAAGTCACATGAAAATGGTTCCATGATCCCTCTCCGACTCGCACAGCTGCTGGGATGTGCCCGTCTACAATATCAATTTCGCAGCAGATAATGAGAGCCCATCAATCCAGACAAAACTCAATGGTAAGCTGAGTCTATCTTCTCAGACTCCTTTCAGCTCCAAATGTATCTGTGAGAATATATGTTCGGTTATGATTTGGTCAAATAACCACGAGCTGCTTGACATTACTGCAATTTCGATTCTTGCTTTTCTAAATTCCCGCCTGAGGCGACTGACTGTGTGGAGTTTGCAGGTTCTCCCCGTGTCTGCGTGGGTTTCCTCCGGGTGCTCCGGTTTCCTCCCACAGTCCAAAGATGTGCAGGTCAGGTGAATTGGCCATGCTAAATTGCCCGTAGTGTTAGGTAAGGGGTAGATGTAGATGTCGGGGTAGGGGTAGGGGTAGGGGTATGGGTGGGTTACGCTTCGGTGGGGCGGTGTGGACTTGTTGGGCCGAAGGGCCTGTTTCCACACTGTAAGTAATCTAATCTAATCTAATCTAATCTAAATGATTTCACCCATTGCTTGAAACAGGGCAAGTTTCACGTTTACACGGAACATGAAGCACACCGGACTACAGGGAAAATGCACAAAGCCGTGTTCCACATCATACCGTGCAGCGTAATTTCAGTCACTGTGCCTGTTTTGCAGAAAAAGAGTCCCAAACAATGTACTCCACCCTAAAACCGGAGGTCGCATTCCAATCCGAGAACGACAGATTACATTGTGACGATGCTCTGACCTCGGAGCCAGTTCGAGATGACACTTTCCTTGCCTTTTACCTTAACCGTGCAATTTGCTGCAGAGATGTTCACTCCTGGACATCAGCCACATGGATAGCAACTGAGTTGGAAACCTGTGTGGGAATCGACGAGAAGCGACTCAATAAATTTTGCTCAATTCCATGGTGCTTATTAGAAATGCAGTTTCTGTTCACTTCAATCTAAAAGGCAGTTTCTCAACATAGTAACAAAGTCAAAAGGTAATTACCTCACCCCACCCCCACTCCGGAAGAGGTGCTAACTGCCCTTGATTGCTTTTTGTTCACGATGTGAAGAGCTCTCACGCCTCTGAGTCACCTTCACGTGTCTGGTTGCTGAGTGAGTCACAAAGAAGGAGTTTCTCCAGAGCTGCAACTGCCTGACTTCCCCACTCGACTTCCCCGTTTACATTTTCCTGCTCCTCAGTGATTTCAAGAATACCAAATGGATGCGATGTCATTCTGTAACCTCTCTGTCGATTCCTCCGTTTCAGTTCCAACGTGGCTTAGGTCTCGGGGCGCACCTTAATACGAGCGACACCATGAAATCACAGGTCCAGAGGTTCCTCTGAGAGTGTAATTTCTGTCATTGCTGTTGCTGATTGAAACAGCCACTCAAGTGCGAACTGCTCCAAAACATGATTCAGGACCTCTGGTGCCAATTCTCGTACGTTGAATAACGACAGACAGCTTCCAAACGAGGCCTTTCAGAGACGCCTTTGGGGGACATTTAACAGACAGACAAGTTCAGGAATCCGTGGTGCACTGTGACACCAGCGCATCAGCTTCTTCCCTGTCTTTGAACCGAGCCGCCTGCGCAAGGAATGCAAATGCGGTACTGCTTTTCGTAGAAGAATCAGAAGGGGGTAACTACACTCTCAAACAGAATTGCATATGATCAGAACCAGTTTGGATAAAAACTTTACATTTCTTTGCACAGTCATTAAATGGAATTGCATTACATTTCACTACGCGAGCAGATTTGTTCAAGCAACTTCGAAGGCAGGTTTGCAGATGGGAAAGCAAGCAAGAAAGCACCGTTCTTGCCCATGTAAAAGGCTGCCGTTGAAGAACAAAGCAGTTTCTGCCCAGTTTCGAACTGGGGACCTTTCGCGTGCGAGGCGAACGTGATGACCACTACACTACAGAAACAAGCCGCAACCGCACGTCTGGCAGCTCAGGGGCATCCAGCACTGAAAGTTGAAGCCATTCTTCGTTTCACCTTTCTGTTTCCAATAGCTCGTTGTTGTCCAGCGTAATTGACATCTTCAAAACATTAAAAAAAAGACACGTGAAATTGATGATAAAACATAGACAAGGATGTGGTCAATGTTTGGACCGTAGGGCGAGGTGGACTAGGCTGGGACGACTTTCCCTGCAGCGTAACGACTGCGACATGATCTAATGGAAGGGTTGGAAACTGAGTATTTACGTGTTTTACCCAAGTTGGGGTGAGTTGAAAACTCGAGAGCATAGGTTTAAGGTGAGTGGGCTGAAATTGACAAAGGACCTGAGGCACATTTCCCACACAGAATGTTGTGCGTGTATCGAATGAGCTACCAGAGGAAGCGGAGGAGGCTCAGAAAATTGCATGAGTTTCTGGATAGGATGGGTTGAGAGGGTTTGGGGCCAAATACTGGGGAACCGGACTTGTTTATATTTGGCTATGTGCTGAGCATGGACGAGATACACCGAAGGATCTGTTTCCACGCGGTGTCCCCCAAAAACGTTGTGTTGCTTACACCTGCTTTAAAGGATTACTTTTTAGCGGAGCTTGCCGTCGCAGTCTGTGGCACAATCCTTTACTGTGTTCGATGCTCACGGGAAAGGTAGTATTGCGAAACACTGCAGAAAGGAACGACTTCCTTACTTTTGCTCCGACTGACCATACTCTGTGAAATTTTCCCAGATCCTCAGTTAAGGACTTTTGCAGCTGGAAGTTTCCTCAGAAACGCTGTTAACTCGTAAAGTATTGAGCGAATCGCAAAACAGAAAGCATTTAACACGGAACACAAACAAAGCTGGCATACCTAATGCATTTTCAGACACAGAGATGCATGAATGCTAAATGTGAGACAGTCCGAGGGCATGATTTATAAAGTAATCTCACAAATGGGAGAAATTCAACAACATATCACATCGAAATTCGTTGGAACGATTTTCCCATTGGCCGAAAAACCAAATAACGACGAGTCGAGTCACCCAGGGACTTTGTTTCACAACAGCGATGAAATACCGGTCTCCATTCGGTTCCAGTACAAGCTCAACTTGCCTGGAACAGCACAGCTGCTTGCGATTTTCTGCGCGGGAGGCGAACACGATCATGACAGACAGAGACACTTTGAAATATTCGGCACTATCCCACACCACAGTTAATTCCCCGGGAAGCAAAGCCATTTTACTTTTGTTTTCAACATCAATACAGTGGGGACAGAAACAGCATTTTAACAAGCTGCAGCGTTGGAGTTGATCTGCAGAAATGGCAGTGGTGGGATCCGAACCCACGCCCCTTTCGAGACTGGAACCTGGATCCAGCGCCTTAGACCGCTCGGCCACACTACCAGCCGGCCGCGCGCACCATTTTCTTGCGTTTCCAACTGTGCTCTCCTGCATAACAACAGATGCCAAGTCACATGAAAATGGTTCCATGATCCCTCTCCGACTCGCACAGCTGCTGGGATGTGCCCGTCTACAATATCAATTTCGCAGCAGATAATGAGAGCCCATCAATCCAGACAAAACTCAATGGTAAGCTGAGTCTATCTTCTCAGACTCCTTTCAGCTCCAAATGTATCTGTGAGAATATATGTTCGGTTATGATTTGGTCAAATAACCACGAGCTGCTTGACATTACTGCAATTTCGATTCTTGCTTTGCTAAATGATTTCACCCATTGCTTGAAACAGGGCAAGTTTCACGTTTACACGGAACATGAAGCACACCGGACTACAGGGAAAATGCACAAAGCCGTGTTCCACATCATACCGTGCAGCGTAATTTCAGTCACTGTGCCTGTTTTGCAGAAAAAGAGTCCCAAACAATGTACTCCACCCTAAAACCGGAGGTCGCATTCCTATTCGAGAACGACAGATTACATTGTGAGGATGCTCTGACCTCGGAGCCAGTTCTAGATGCCACTTTCCTTGCCTTTTACCCTAACCGTGCAATTTGCTGCAGAGATGTTCACTCCTGGACATCAGCCACATGGATAGCAACTGAGTTGGAAACCTGTGTGGGAATCGACGAGAAGCGACTCAATAAATTTTGCTCAATTCCATGGTGCTTATTAGAAATGCAGTTTCTGTTCACTACAATCTAAAAGGCAGTTTCTCAACATAGTAACAAAGTCAAAAGGTAATTACCTCACCCCACCCCCACTCCGGAAGAGGTGCTAACTGCCCTTGATTGCTTTTTGTTCTCGATGTGAAGAGCTCTCACGCCTCTGAGTCACCTTCACGTGTCTGGTTGCTGAGTGAGTCACAAAGAAGGAGTTTCTCCAGAGCTGCAACTGCCTGACTTCCCCACTCGACTTCCCCGTTTACATTTTCCTGCTCCTCAGTGATTTCAAGAATACCAAATGGATGCGATGTCATTCTGTAACCTCTCTGTCGATTCCTCCGTTTCAGTTCCAACGTGGCTTAGGTCTCGGGGCGCACCTTAATACTAGCGACACCATGAAAGCACAGGTCCAGAGGTTCCTCTGAGAGTGTAATTTCTTTCATTGCTGTTGCTGATTGAAACAGCCACTCAAGTGCGAACTGCTCCAAAACATGATTCAGGACCTCTGGTGCCAATTCTCGTACGTTGAATAACGACAGACAGCTTCCAAACGAGGCCTTTCAGAGACGCCTTTGGGGGACATTTAACAGACAGACAAGTTCAGGAATCCGTGGTGCACTGTGACACCAGCGCATCAGCTTCTTCCCTGTCTTTGAACCGAGCCGCCTGCGCAAGGAATGCAAATGCGGTACTGCTTTTCGTAGAAGAATCAGAAGGGGGTAACTACACTCTCAAACAGAATTGCATATGATCAGAACCAGTTTGGATAAAAACTTTACATTTCTTTGCACAGTCATTAAATGGAATTGCATTACATTTCACTACGCGAGCAGATTTGTTCAAGCAACTTCGAAGGCAGGTTTGCAGATGGGAAAGCAAGCAAGAAAGCACCGTTCTTGCCCATGTAAAAGGCTGCCGTTGAAGAACAAAGCAGTTTCTGCCCAGTTTCGAACTGGGGACCTTTCGCGTGCGAGGCGAACGTGATGACCACTACACTACAGAAACAAGCCGCAACCGCACGTCTGGCAGCTCAGGGGCATCCAGCACTGAAAGTTGAAGCCATTCTTCGTTTCACCTTTCTGTTTCCAATAGCTCGTTGTTGTCCAGCGTAATTGACATCTTCAAAACATTAAAAAAAAGACACGTGAAATTGATGATAAAACATAGACAAGGATGTGGTCAATGTTTGGACCGTAGGGCGAGGTGGACTAGGCTGGGACGACTTTCCCTGCAGCGTAACGACTGCGACATGATCTAATGGAAGGGTTGGAAACTGAGTATTTACGTGTTTTACCCAAGTTGGGGTGAGTTGAAAACTCGAGAGCATAGGTTTAAGGTGAGTGGGCTGAAATTGACAAAGGACCTGAGGCACATTTCCCACACAGAATGTTGTGCGTGTATCGAATGAGCTACCAGAGGAAGCGGAGGAGGCTCAGAAAATTGCATGAGTTTCTGGATAGGATGGGTTGAGAGGGTTTGGGGCCAAATACTGGGGAACCGGACTTGTTTATATTTGGCTATGTGCTGAGCATGGACGAGATACACCGAAGGATCTGTTTCCACGCGGTGTCCCCCAAAAACGTTGTGTTGCTTACACCTGCTTTAAAGGATTACTTTTTAGCGGAGCTTGCCGTCGCAGTCTGTGGCACAATCCTTTACTGTGTTCGATGCTCACGGGAAAGGTAGTATTGCGAAACACTGCAGAAAGGAACGACTTCCTTACTTTTGCTCCGACTGACCATACTCTGTGAAATTTTCCCAGATCCTCAGTTAAGGACTTTTGCAGCTGGAAGTTTCCTCAGAAACGCTGTTAACTCGTAAAGTATTGAGCGAATCGCAAAACAGAAAGCATTTAACACGGAACACAAACAAAGCTGGCATACCTAATGCATTTTCAGACACAGAGATGCATGAATGCTAAATGTGAGACAGTCCGAGGGCATGATTTATAAAGTAATCTCACAAATGGGAGAAATTCAACAACATATCACATCG
The DNA here is from genome assembly GCF_047496795.1 of Chiloscyllium punctatum. NCBI lineage: Eukaryota > Metazoa > Chordata > Chondrichthyes > Orectolobiformes > Hemiscylliidae > Chiloscyllium > Chiloscyllium punctatum. The sequence continues at coordinate 17,333 of NW_027310349.1, forward strand.
AAATTCGTTGGAACGATTTTCCCATTGGTCGAAAAACCAAATAACGACGAGTCGAGTCACCCAGGGACTTTGTTTCACAACAGCGATGAAATACCGGTCTCCATTCGGTTCCAGTACAAGCTCAACTTGCCTGGAACAGCACAGCTGCTTGCGATTTTCTGCGCGGGAGGCGAACACGATCATGACAGACAGAGACACTTTGAAATATTCGGCACTATCCCACACCACAGTTAATTCCCCGGGAAGCAAAGCCATTTTACTTTTGTTTTCAACATCAATACAGTGGGGACAGAAACAGCATTTTAACAAGCTGCAGCGTTGGAGTTGATCTGCAGAAATGGCAGTGGTGGGATCCGAACCCACGCCCCTTTCGAGACTGGAACCTGGATCCAGCGCCTTAGACCGCTCGGCCACACTACCAGCCGGCCGCGCGCACCATTTTCTTGCGTTTCCAACTGTGCTCTCCTGCATAACAACAGATGCCAAGTCACATGAAAATGGTTCCATGATCCCTCTCCGACTCGCACAGCTGCTGGGATGTGCCCGTCTACAATATCAATTTCGCAGCAGATAATGAGAGCCCATCAATCCAGACAAAACTCAATGGTAAGCTGAGTCTATCTTCTCAGACTCCTTTCAGCTCCAAATGTATCTGTGAGAATATATGTTCGGTTATGATTTGGTCAAATAACCACGAGCTGCTTGACATTACTGCAATTTCGATTCTTGCTTTGCTAAATGATTTCACCCATTGCTTGAAACAGGGCAAGTTTCACGTTTACACGGAACATGAAGCACACCGGACTACAGGGAAAATGCACAAAGCCGTGTTCCACATCATACCGTGCAGCGTAATTTCAGTCACTGTGCCTGTTTTGCAGAAAAAGAGTCCCAAACAATGTACTCCACCCTAAAACCGGAGGTCGCATTCCTATTCGAGAACGACAGATTACATTGTGAGGATGCTCTGACCTCGGAGCCAGTTCTAGATGCCACTTTCCTTGCCTTTTACCCTAACCGTGCAATTTGCTGCAGAGATGTTCACTCCTGGACATCAGCCACATGGATAGCAACTGAGTTGGAAACCTGTGTGGGAATCGACGAGAAGCGACTCAATAAATTTTGCTCAATTCCATGGTGCTTATTAGAAATGCAGTTTCTGTTCACTACAATCTAAAAGGCAGTTTCTCAACATAGTAACAAAGTCAAAAGGTAATTACCTCACCCCACCCCCACTCCGGAAGAGGTGCTAACTGCCCTTGATTGCTTTTTGTTCTCGATGTGAAGAGCTCTCACGCCTCTGAGTCACCTTCACGTGTCTGGTTGCTGAGTGAGTCACAAAGAAGGAGTTTCTCCAGAGCTGCAACTGCCTGACTTCCCCACTCGACTTCCCCGTTTACATTTTCCTGCTCCTCAGTGATTTCAAGAATACCAAATGGATGCGATGTCATTCTGTAACCTCTCTGTCGATTCCTCCGTTTCAGTTCCAACGTGGCTTAGGTCTCGGGGCGCACCTTAATACTAGCGACACCATGAAAGCACAGGTCCAGAGGTTCCTCTGAGAGTGTAATTTCTTTCATTGCTGTTGCTGATTGAAAGAGCCACTCAAGTGCGAACTGCTCCAAAACATGATTCAGGACCTCTGGTGCCAATTCTCGTACGTTGAATAACGACAGACAGCTTCCAAACGAGGCCTTTCAGAGACGCCTTTGGGGGACATTTAACAGACAGACAAGTTCAGGAATCCGTGGTGCACTGTGACACCAGCGCATCAGCTTCTTCCCTGTCTTTGAACCGAGCCGCCTGCGCAAGGAATGCAAATGCGGTACTGCTTTTCGTAGAAGAATCAGAAGGGGGTAACTACACTCTCAAACAGAATTGCATATGATCAGAACCAGTTTGGATAAAAACTTTACATTTCTTTGCACAGTCATTAAATGGAATTGCATTACATTTCACTACGCGAGCAGATTTGTTCAAGCAACTTCGAAGGCAGGTTTGCAGATGGGAAAGCAAGCAAGAAAGCACCGTTCTTGCCCATGTAAAAGGCTGCCGTTGAAGAACAAAGCAGTTTCTGCCTAGTTTCGAACTGGGGACCTTTCGCGTGTGAGGCGAACGTGATGACCACTACACTACAGAAACAAGCCGCAGCCGCCCGTCCCGCAGCTCCGGGGCATCCAGCACTGAAAGTTGAAGCCATTCTTCGTTTCACCTTTCTGTTTCCAATAGCTCGTTGTTGTCCAGCGTAATTGACATCTTCAAAACATTAAAAAAAAGACACGTGAAATTGATGATAAAACATAGACAAGGATGTGGTCAATGTTTGGACCGTAGGGCGAGGTGGACTAGGCTGGGACGACTTTCCCTGCAGCGTAACGACTGCGACATGATCTAATGGAAGGGTTGGAAACTGAGTATTTACGTGTTTTACCCAAGTTGGGGTGAGTTGAAAACTCGAGAGCATAGGTTTAAGGTGAGTGGGCTGAAATTGACAAAGGACCTGAGGCACATTTCCCACACAGAAGGTTGTGCGTGTATCGAATGAGCTACCAGAGGAAGCGGAGGAGGCTCAGAAAATTGCATGAGTTTCTGGATAGGATGGGTTGAGAGGGTTTGGGGCCAAATACTGGGGAACCGGACTTGTTTATATTTGGCTATGTGCTGAGCATGGACGAGATACACCGAAGGATCTGTTTCCACGCGGTGTCCCCCAAAAACGTTGTGTTGCTTACACCTGCTTTAAAGGATTACTTTTTAGCGGAGCTTGCCGTCGCAGTCTGTGGCACAATCCTTTACTGTGTTCGATGCTCACGGGAAAGGTAGTATTGCGAAACACTGCAGAAAGGAACGACTTCCTTACTTTTGCTCCGACTGACCATACTCTGTGAAATTTTCCCAGATCCTCAGTTAAGGACTTTTGCAGCTGGAAGTTTCCTCAGAAACGCTGTTAACTCGTAAAGTATTGAGCGAATCGCAAAACAGAAAGCATTTAACACGGAACACAAACAAAGCTGGCATACCTAATGCATTTTCAGACACAGAGATGCATGAATGCTAAATGTGAGACAGTCCGAGGGCATGATTTATAAAGTAATCTCACAAATGGGAGAAATTCAACAACATATCACATCGAAATTCGTTGGAACGATTTTCCCATTGGCCGAAAAACCAAATAACGACGAGTCGAGTCACCCAGGGACTTTGTTTCACAACAGCGATGAAATACCGGTCTCCATTCGGTTCCAGTACAAGCTCAACTTGCCTGGAACAGCACAGCTGCTTGCGATTTTCTGCGCGGGAGGCGAACACGATCATGACAGACAGAGACACTTTGAAATATTCGGCACTATCCCACACCACAGTTAATTCCCCGGGAAGCAACGCCATTTTACTTTTGTTTTCAACATCAATACAGTGGGGACAGAAACAGCATTTTAACAAGCTGCAGCGTTGGAGTTGATCTGCAGAAATGGCAGTGGTGGGATCCGAACCCACGCCCCTTTCGAGACTGGAACCTGGATCCAGCGCCTTAGACCGCTCGGCCACACTACCAGCCGGCCGCGCGCACCATTTTCTTGCGTTTCCAACTGTGCTCTCCTGCATAACAACAGATGCCAAGTCACATGAAAATGGTTCCATGATCCCTCTCCGACTCGCACAGCTGCTGGGATGTGCCCGTCTACAATATCAATTTCGCAGCAGATAATGAGAGCCCATCAATCCAGACAAAACTCAATGGTAAGCTGAGTCTATCTTCTCAGACTCCTTTCAGCTCCAAATGTATCTGTGAGAATATATGTTCGGTTATGATTTGGTCAAATAACCACGAGCTGCTTGACATTACTGCAATTTCGATTCTTGCTTTGCTAAATGATTTCACCCATTGCTTGAAACAGGGCAAGTTTCACGTTTACACGGAACATGAAGCACACCGGACTACAGGGAAAATGCACAAAGCCGTGTTCCACATCATACCGTGCAGCGTAATTTCAGTCACTGTGCCTGTTTTGCAGAAAAAGAGTCCCAAACAATGTATTCCACCCTAAAACCGGAGGTCGCATTCCTATTCGAGAACGGCAGATTACATTGTGAGGATGCTCTGACCTCGGAGCCAGTTCTAGATGCCACTTTCCTTGCCTTTTACCCTAACCGTGCAATTTGCTGCAGAGATGTTCACTCCTGGACATCAGCCACATGGATAGCAACTGAGTTGGAAACCTGTGTGGGAATCGACGAGAAGCGACTCAATAAATTTTGCTCAATTCCATGGTGCTTATTAGAAATGCAGTTTCTGTTCACTACAATCTAAAAGGCAGTTTCTCAACATAGTAACAAAGTCAAAAGGTAATTACCTCACCCCACCCCCACTCCGGAAGAGGTGCTAACTGCCCTTGATTGCTTTTTGTTCTCGATGTGAAGAGCTCTCACGCCTCTGAGTCACCTTCACGTGTCTGGTTGCTGAGTGAGTCACAAAGAAGGAGTTTCTCCAGAGCTGCAACTGCCTGACTTCCCCACTCGACTTCCCCGTTTACATTTTCCTGCTCCTCAGTGATTTCAAGAATACCAAATGGATGCGATGTCATTCTGTAACCTCTCTGTCGATTCCTCCGTTTCAGTTACAACGTGGCTTAGGTCTCGGGGCGCACCTTAATACGAGCGACACCATGAAATCACAGGTCCAGAGGTTCCTCTGAGAGTGTAATTTCTTTCATTGCTGTTGCTGATTGAAAGAGCCACTCAAGTGCGAACTGCTCCAAAACATGATTCAGGACCTCTGGTGCCAATTCTCGTACGTTGAATAACGACAGACAGCTTCCAAACGAGGCCTTTCAGAGACGCCTTTGGGGGACATTTAACAGACAGACAAGTTCAGGAATCCGTGGTGCACTGTGACACCAGCGCATCAGCTTCTTCCCTGTCTTTGAACCGAGCCGCCTGCGCAAGGAATGCAAATGCGGTACTGCTTTTCGTAGAAGAATCAGAAGGGGGTAACTACACTCTCAAACAGAATTGCATTTGATCAGAACCAGTTTGGATAAAAACTTTACATTTCTTTGCACAGTCATTAAATGGAATTGCATTACATTTCACTACGCGAGCAGATTTGTTCAAGCAACTTCGTAGGCAGGTTTGCAGATGGGAAAGCAAGCAAGAAAGCACCGTTCTTGCCCATGTAAAAGGCTGCCGTTGAAGAACAAAGCAGTTTCTGCCCAGTTTCGAACTGGGGACCTTTCGCGTGTGAGGCGAACGTGATGACCACTACACTACAGAAACAAGCCGCAGCCGCCCGTCCGGCAGCTCAGGGGCATCCAGCACTGAAAGTTGAAGCCATTCTTCGTTTCACCTTTCTGTTTCCAATAGCTCGTTGTTGTCCAGCGTAATTGACATCTTCAAAACATTTAAAAAAAGACACGTGAAATTGATGATAAAACATAGACAAGGATGTGGTCAATGTTTGGACCGTAGGGCGAGGTGGACTAGGCTGGGACGACTTTCCCTGCAGCGTAACGACTGCGACATGATCTAATGGAAGGGTTGGAAACTGAGTATTTACGTGTTTTACCCAAGTTGGGGTGAGTTGAAAACTCGAGAGCATAGGTTTAAGGTGAGTGGGCTGAAATTGACAAAGGACCTGAGGCACATTTCCCACACAGAAGGTTGTGCGTGTATCGAATGAGCTACCAGAGGAAGCGGAGGAGGCTCAGAAAATTGCATGAGTTTCTGGATAGGATGGGTTGAGAGGGTTTGGGGCCAAATACTGGGGAACCGGACTTGTTTATATTTGGCTATGTACTGAGCATGGACGAGATACACCGAAGGATCTGTTTCCACGCGGTGTCCCCCAAAAACGTTGTGTTGCTTACACCTGCTTTAAAGGATTACTTTTTAGCGGAGCTTGCCGTCGCAGTCTGTGGCACAATCCTTTACTGTGTTCGATGCTCACGGGAAAGGTAGTATTGCGAAACACTGCAGAAAGGAACGACTTCCTTACTTTTGCTCCGACTGACCATACTCTGTGAAATTTTCCCAGATCCTCAGTTAAGGACTTTTGCAGCTGGAAGTTTCCTCAGAAACGCTGTTAACTCGTAAAGTATTGAGCGAATCGCAAAACAGAAAGCATTTAACACGGAACACAAACAAAGCTGGCATACCTAATGCATTTTCAGACACAGAGATGCATGAATGCTAAATGTGAGACAGTCCGAGGGCATGATTTATAAAGTAATCTCACAAATGGGAGAAATTCAACAACATATCACATCGAAATTCGTTGGAACGATTTTCCCATTGGCCGAAAAACCAAATAACGACGAGTCGAGTCACCCAGGGACTTTGTTTCACAACAGCGATGAAATACCGGTCTCCATTCGGTTCCAGTACAAGCTCAACTTGCCTGGAACAGCACAGCTGCTTGCGATTTTCTGCGCGGGAGGCGAACACGATCATGACAGACAGAGACACTTTGAAATATTCGGCACTATCCCACACCACAGTTAATTCCCCGGGAAGCAACGCCATTTTACTTTTGTTTTCAACATCAATACAGTGGGGACAGAAACAGCATTTTAACAAGCTGCAGCGTTGGAGTTGATCTGCAGAAATGGCAGTGGTGGGATCCGAACCCACGCCCCTTTCGAGACTGGAACCTGGATCCAGCGCCTTAGACCGCTCGGCCACACTACCAGCCGGCCGCGCGCACCATTTTCTTGCGTTTCCAACTGTGCTCTCCTGCATAACAACAGATGCCAAGTCACATGAAAATGGTTCCATGATCCCTCTCCGACTCGCACAGCTGCTGGGATGTGCCCGTCTACAATATCAATTTCGCAGCAGATAATGAGAGCCCATCAATCCAGACAAAACTCAATGGTAAGCTGAGTCTATCTTCTCAGACTCCTTTCAGCTCCAAATGTATCTGTGAGAATATATGTTCGGTTATGATTTGGTCAAATAACCACGAGCTGCTTGACATTACTGCAATTTCGATTCTTGCTTTGCTAAATGATTTCACCCATTGCTTGAAACAGGGCAAGTTTCACGTTTACACGGAACATGAAGCACACCGGACTACAGGGAAAATGCACAAAGCCGTGTTCCACATCATACCGTGCAGCGTAATTTCAGTCACTGTGCCTGTTTTGCAGAAAAAGAGTCCCAAACAATGTATTCCACCCTAAAACCGGAGGTCGCATTCCTATTCGAGAACGGCAGATTACATTGTGAGGATGCTCTGACCTCGGAGCCAGTTCTAGATGCCACTTTCCTTGCCTTTTACCCTAACCGTGCAATTTGCTGCAGAGATGTTCACTCCTGGACATCAGCCACATGGATAGCAACTGAGTTGGAAACCTGTGTGGGAATCGACGAGAAGCGACTCAATAAATTTTGCTCAATTCCATGGTGCTTATTAGAAATGCAGTTTCTGTTCACTACAATCTAAAAGGCAGTTTCTCAACATAGTAACAAAGTCAAAAGGTAATTACCTCACCCCACCCCCACTCCGGAAGAGGTGCTAACTGCCCTTGATTGCTTTTTGTTCTCGATGTGAAGAGCTCTCACGCCTCTGAGTCACCTTCACGTGTCTGGTTGCTGAGTGAGTCACAAAGAAGGAGTTTCTCCAGAGCTGCAACTGCCTGACTTCCCCACTCGACTTCCCCGTTTACATTTTCCTGCTCCTCAGTGATTTCAAGAATACCAAATGGATGCGATGTCATTCTGTAACCTCTCTGTCGATTCCTCCGTTTCAGTTACAACGTGGCTTAGGTCTCGGGGCGCACCTTAATACGAGCGACACCATGAAATCACAGGTCCAGAGGTTCCTCTGAGAGTGTAATTTCTTTCATTGCTGTTGCTGATTGAAAGAGCCACTCAAGTGCGAACTGCTCCAAAACATGATTCAGGACCTCTGGTGCCAATTCTCGTACGTTGAATAACGACAGACAGCTTCCAAACGAGGCCTTTCAGAGACGCCTTTGGGGGACATTTAACAGACAGACAAGTTCAGGAATCCGTGGTGCACTGTGACACCAGCGCATCAGCTTCTTCCCTGTCTTTGAACCGAGCCGCCTGCGCAAGGAATGCAAATGCGGTACTGCTTTTCGTAGAAGAATCAGAAGGGGGTAACTACACTCTCAAACAGAATTGCATTTGATCAGAACCAGTTTGGATAAAAACTTTACATTTCTTTGCACAGTCATTAAATGGAATTGCATTACATTTCACTACGCGAGCAGATTTGTTCAAGCAACTTCGTAGGCAGGTTTGCAGATGGGAAAGCAAGCAAGAAAGCACCGTTCTTGCCCATGTAAAAGGCTGCCGTTGAAGAACAAAGCAGTTTCTGCCCAGTTTCGAACTGGGGACCTTTCGCGTGTGAGGCGAACGTGATGACCACTACACTACAGAAACAAGCCGCAGCCGCCCGTCCGGCAGCTCAGGGGCATCCAGCACTGAAAGTTGAAGCCATTCTTCGTTTCACCTTTCTGTTTCCAATAGCTCGTTGTTGTCCAGCGTAATTGACATCTTCAAAACATTTAAAAAAAGACACGTGAAATTGATGATAAAACATAGACAAGGATGTGGTCAATGTTTGGACCGTAGGGCGAGGTGGACTAGGCTGGGACGACTTTCCCTGCAGCGTAACGACTGCGACATGATCTAATGGAAGGGTTGGAAACTGAGTATTTACGTGTTTTACCCAAGTTGGGGTGAGTTGAAAACTCGAGAGCATAGGTTTAAGGTGAGTGGGCTGAAATTGACAAAGGACCTGAGGCACATTTCCCACACAGAAGGTTGTGCGTGTATCGAATGAGCTACCAGAGGAAGCGGAGGAGGCTCAGAAAATTGCATGAGTTTCTGGATAGGATGGGTTGAGAGGGTTTGGGGCCAAATACTGGGGAACCGGACTTGTTTATATTTGGCTATGTACTGAGCATGGACGAGATACACCGAAGGATCTGTTTCCACGCGGTGTCCCCCAAAAACGTTGTGTTGCTTACACCTGCTTTAAAGGATTACTTTTTAGCGGAGCTTGCCGTCGCAGTCTGTGGCACAATCCTTTACTGTGTTCGATGCTCACGGGAAAGGTAGTATTGCGAAACACTGCAGAAAGGAACGACTTCCTTACTTTTGCTCCGACTGACCATACTCTGTGAAATTTTCCCAGATCCTCAGTTAAGGACTTTTGCAGCTGGAAGTTTCCTCAGAAACGCTGTTAACTCGTAAAGTATTGAGCGAATCGCAAAACAGAAAGCATTTAACACGGAACACAAACAAAGCTGGCATACCTAATGCATTTTCAGACACAGAGATGCATGAATGCTAAATGTGAGACAGTCCGAGGGCATGATTTATAAAGTAATCTCACAAATGGGAGAAATTCAACAACATATCACATCGAAATTCGTTGGAACGATTTTCCCATTGGCCGAAAAACCAAATAACGACGAGTCGAGTCACCCAGGGACTTTGTTTCACAACAGCGATGAAATACCGGTCTCCATTCGGTTCCAGTACAAGCTCAACTTGCCTGGAACAGCACAGCTGCTTGCGATTTTCTGCGCGGGAGGCGAACACGATCATGACAGACAGAGACACTTTGAAATATTCGGCACTATCCCACACCACAGTTAATTCCCCGGGAAGCAAAGCCATTTTACTTTTGTTTTCAACATCAATACAGTGGGGACAGAAACAGCATTTTAACAAGCTGCAGCGTTGGAGTTGATCTGCAGAAATGGCAGTGGTGGGATCCGAACCCACGCCCCTTTCGAGACTGGAACCTGGATCCAGCGCCTTAGACCGCTCGGCCACACTACCAGCCGGCCGCGCGCACCATTTTCTTGCGTTTCCAACTGTGCTCTCCTGCATAACAACAGATGCCAAGTCACATGAAAATGGTTCCATGATCCCTCTCCGACTCGCACAGCTGCTGGGATGTGCCCGTCTACAATATCAATTTCGCAGCAGATAATGAGAGCCCATCAATCCAGACAAAACTCAATGGTAAGCTGAGTCTATCTTCTCAGACTCCTTTCAGCTCCAAATGTATCTGTGAGAATATATGTTCGGTTATGATTTGGTCAAATAACCACGAGCTGCTTGACATTACTGCAATTTCGATTCTTGCTTTGCTAAATGATTTCACCCATTGCTTGAAACAGGGCAAGTTTCACGTTTACACGGAACATGAAGCACACCGGACTACAGGGAAAATGCACAAAGCCGTGTTCCACATCATACCGTGCAGCGTAATTTCAGTCACTGTGCCTGTTTTGCAGAAAAAGAGTCCCAAACAATGTACTCCACCCTAAAACCGGAGGTCGCATTCCTATTCGAGAACGACAGATTACATTGTGAGGATGCTCTGACCTCGGAGCCAGTTCTAGATGCCACTTTCCTTGCCTTTTACCATAACCGTGCAATTTGCTGCAGAGATGTTCACTCCTGGACATCAGCCACATGGATACCAACTGAGTCGGAAACCTGTGTGGGAATCGACGAGAAGCGACTCAATAAATTTTGCTCAATTCCATGGTGCTTATTAGAAATGCAGTTTCTGTTCACTTCAATCTAAAAGGCAGTTTCTCAACATAGTAACAAAGTCAAAAGGTAATTACCTCACCCCACCCCCACTCCGGAAGAGGTGCTAACTGCCCTTGATTGCTTTTTGTTCTCGATGTGAAGAGCTCTCACGCCTCTGAGTCACCTTCACGTGTCTGGTTGCTGAGTGAGTCACAAAGAAGGAGTTTCTCCAGAGCTGCAACTGCCTGACTTCCCCACTCGACTTCCCCGTTTACATTTTCCTGCTCCTCAGTGATTTCAAGAATACCAAATGGATGCGATGTCATTCTGTAACCTCTCTGTCGATTCCTCCGTTTCAGTTCCAACGTGGCTTAGGTCTCTGGCGCACCTTAATACTAGCGACACCATGAAAGCACAGGTCCAGAGTTTCCTCTGAGAGTGTAATGTCTTTCATTGCTGTTGCTGATTGAAACAGCCACTCAAGTGCGAACTGCTCCAAAACATGATTCAGGACCTCTGGTGCCAATTCTCGTACGTTGAATAACGACAGACAGCTTCCAAACGAGGCCTTTCAGAGACGCCTTTGGGGGACATTTAACAGACAGACAAGTTCAGGAATCCGTGGTGCACTGTGACACCAGCGCATCAGCTTCTTACCTGTCTTTGAACCGAGCCGCCTGCGCAAGGAATGCAAATGCGGTACTGCTTTTCGTAGAAGAATCAGAAGGGGGTAACTACACTCTCAAACAGAATTGCATATGATCAGAACCAGTTTGGATAAAAACTTTACAATTCTTTGCACAGTCATTAAATGGAATTGCATTACATTTCACTACGCGAGCAGATTTGTTCAAGCAACTTCGAAGGCAGGTTTGCAGATGGGAAAGCAAGCAAGAAAGCACCGTTCTTGCCCATGTAAAAGGCTGCCGTTGAAGAACAAAGCAGTTTCTGCCCAGTTTCGAACTGGGGACCTTTCGCGTGTGAGGCGAACGTGATGACCACTACACTACAGAAACAAGCTGCAGCCGCCCGTCTGGCAGCTCAGGGGCATCCAGCACTGAAAGTTGAAACCATTCTTCGTTTCACCTTTCTGTTTCCAATAGCTCGTTGTTGTCCAGCGTAATTGACATCTTCAAAACATTAAAAAAAAGACACGTGAAATTGATGATAAAACATAGACAAGGATGTGGTCAATGTTTGGACCGTAGGGCGAGGTGGACTAGGCTGGGACGACTTTCCCTGCAGCGTAACGACTGCGACATGATCTAATGGAAGGGTTGGAAACTGAGTATTTACGTGTTTTACCCAAGTTGGGGTGAGTTGAAAACTCGAGAGCATAGGTTTAAGGTGAGTGGGCTGAAATTGACAAAGGACCTGAGGCACATTTCCCACACAGAAGGTTGTGCGTGTATCGACTGAGCTACCAGAGGAAGTGGAGGAGACTCAGAAAATTGCATGAGTTTCTGGATAGGATGGGTTGAGAGGGTTTGGGGCCAAATACTGGGGAACCGGACTTGTTTATATTTGGCTATGTGCTGAGCATGGACGAGATACACCGAAGGATCTGTTTCCACGCGGTGTCCCCCAAAAACGTTGTGTTGCTTACACCTGCTTTAAAGGATTACTTTTTAGCGGAGCTTGCCGTCGCAGTCTGTGGCACAATCCTTTACTGTGTTCGATGCTCACGGGAAAGGTAGTATTGCGAAACACTGCAGAAAGGAACGACTTCCTTACTTTTGCTCCGACTGACCATACTCTGTGAAATTTTCCCAGATCCTCAGTTAAGGACTTTTGCAGCTGGAAGTTTCCTCAGAAACGCTGTTAACTCGTAAAGTATTGAGCGAATCGCAAAACAGAAAGCATTTAACACGGAACACAAACAAAGCTGGCATACCTAATGCATTTTCAGACACAGAGATGCATGAATGCTAAATGTGAGACAGTCCGAGGGCATGATTTATAAAGTAATCTCACAAATGGGAGAAATTCAACAACATATCACATCGAAATTCGTTGGAACGATTTTCCCATTGGCCGAAAAACCAAATAACGACGAGTCGAGTCACCCAGGGACTTTGTTTCACAACAGCGATGAAATACCGGTCTCCATTCGGTTCCAGTACAAGCTCAACTTGCCTGGAACAGCACAGCTGCTTGCGATTTTCTGCGCGGGAGGCGAACACGATCATGACAGACAGAGACACTTTGAAATATTCGGCACTATCCCACACCACAGTTAATTCCCCGGGAAGCAACGCCATTTTACTTTTGTTTTCAACATCAATACAGTGGGGACAGAAACAGCATTTTAACAAGCTGCAGCGTTGGAGTTGATCTGCAGAAATGGCAGTGGTGGGATCCGAACCCACGCCCCTTTCGAGACTGGAACCTGGATCCAGCGCCTTAGACCGCTCGGCCACACTACCAGCCGGCCGCGCGCACCATTTTCTTGCGTTTCCAACTGTGCTCTCCTGCATAACAACAGATGCCAAGTCACATGAAAATGGTTCCATGATCCCTCTCCGACTCGCACAGCTGCTGGGATGTGCCCGTCTACAATATCAATTTCGCAGCAGATAATGAGAGCCCATCAATCCAGACAAAACTCAATGGTAAGCTGAGTCTATCTTCTCAGACTCCTTTCAGCTCCAAATGTATCTGTGAGAATATATGTTCGGTTATGATTTGGTCAAATAACCACGAGCTGCTTGACATTACTGCAATTTCGATTCTTGCTTTGCTAAATGATTTCACCCATTGCTTGAAACAGGGCAAGTTTCACGTTTACACGGAACATGAAGCACACCGGACTACAGGGAAAATGCACAAAGCCGTGTTCCACATCATACCGTGCAGCGTAATTTCAGTCACTGTGTCTGTTTTGCAGAAAAAGAGTCCCAAACAATGTTCCCCACCCTAAAACCGGAGGTCGCATTCCTATTCGAGAACGACAGATTACATTGTGAGGATGCTCTGACCTCGGAGCCAGTTCTAGATGCCACTTTCCTTGCCTTTTACCCTAACCGTGCAATTTGCTGCAGAGATGTTCACTCCTGGACATCAGCCACATGGATAGCAACTGAGTTGGAAACCTGTGTGGGAATCGACGAGAAGCGACTCAATAAATTTTGCTCAATTCCATGGTGCTTATTAGAAATGCAGTTTCTGTTCACTTCAATCTAAAAGGCAGTTTCTCAACATAGTAACAAAGTCAAAAGGTAATTACCTCACCCCACCCCCACTCCGGAAGAGGTGCTAACTGCCCTTGATTGCTTTTTGTTCTCGATGTGAAGAGCTCTCACGCCTCTGAGTCACCTTCACGTGTCTGGTTGCTGAGTGAGTCACAAAGAAGGAGTTTCTCCAGAGCTGCAACTGCCTGACTTCCCCACTCGACTTCCCCGTTTACATTTTCCTGCTCCTCAGTGATTTCAAGAATACCAAATGGATGCGATGTCATTCTGTAACCTCTCTGTCGATTCCTCCGTTTCAGTTCCAACGTGGCTTAGGTCTCTGGCGCACCTTAATACTACCGACACCATGAAAGCACAGGTCCAGAGTTTCCTCTGAGAGTGTAATGTCTTTCATTGCTGTTGCTGATTGAAACAGCCACTCAAGTGCGAACTGCTCCAAAACATGATTCAGGACCTCTGGTGCCAATTCTCGTACGTTGAATAACGACAGACAGCTTCCAAACGAGGCCTTTCAGAGACGCCTTTGGGGGACATTTAACAGACAGACAAGTTCAGGAATCCGTGGTGCACTGTGACACCAGCGCATCCGCTTCTTCCCTGTCTTTGAACCGAGCCGCCTGCGCAAGGAATGCAAATGCGGTACAGCTTTTCGTAGAAGAATCAGAAGGGGGTAACTACACTCTCAAACAGAATTGCATATGATCAGAACCAGTTTGGATAAAAACTTTACATTTCTTTGCACAGTCATTAAATGGAATTGCATTACATTTCACTACGCGAGCAGATTTGTTCAAGCAACTTCGAAGGCAGGTTTGCAGATGGGAAAGCAAGCAAGAAAGCACCGTTCTTGCCCATGTAAAAGGCTGCCGTTGAAGAACAAAGCAGTTTCTGCCCAGTTTCGAACTGGGGACCGTTCGCGTGTGATGCGAACGTGATGACCACTACACTACAGAAACAAGCCGCAGCCGCCCGTCCGGCAGCTCAGGGGCATCCAGCACTGAAAGTTGAAGCCATTCTTCGTTTCACCTTTCTGTTTCCAATAGCTCGTTGTTGTCCAGCGTAATTGACATCTTCAAAACATTTAAAAAAAGACACGTGAAATTGATGATAAAACATAGACAAGGATGTGGTCAATGTTTGGACCGTAGGGCGAGGTGGACTAGGCTGGGACGACTTTCCCTGCAGCGTAACGACTGCGACATGATCTAATGGAAGGGTTGGAAACTGAGTATTTACGTGTTTTACCCAAGTTGGGGTGAGTTGAAAACTCGAGAGCATAGGTTTAAGGTGAGTGGGCTGAAATTGACAAAGGACCTGAGGCACATTTCCCACACAGAATGTTGTGCGTGTATCGAATGAGCTACCAGAGGAAGCGGAGGAGGCTCAGAAAATTGCATGAGTTTCTGGATAGGATGGGTTGAGAGGGTTTGGGGCCAAATACTGGGGAAACGGACTTGTTTATATTTGGCTATGTGCTGAGCATGGACGAGATACACCGAAGGATCTGTTTCCACGCGGTGTCCCCCAAAAACGTTGTGTTGCTTACACCTGCTTTAAAGGATTACTTTTTAGCGGAGCTTGCCGTCGCAGTCTGTGGCACAATCCTTTACTGTGTTCGATGCTCACGGGAAAGGTAGTATTGCGAAACACTGCAGAAAGGAACGACTTCCTTACTTTTGCTCCGACTGACCATACTCTGTGAAATTTTCCCAGATCCTCAGTTAAGGACTTTTGCAGCTGGAAGTTTCCTCAGAAACGCTGTTAACTCGTAAAGTATTGAGCGAATCGCAAAACAGAAAGCATTTAACACGGAACACAAACAAAGCTGGCATACCTAATGCATTTTCAGACACAGAGATGCATGAATGCTAAATGTGAGACAGTCCGAGGGCATGATTTATAAAGTAATCTCACAAATGGGAGAAATTCAACAACATATCACATCGAAATTCGTTGGAACGATTTTCCCATTGGCCGAAAAACCAAATAACGACGAGTCGAGTCACCCAGGGACTTTGTTTCACAACAGCGATGAAATACCGGTCTCCATTCGGTTCCAGTACAAGCTCAACTTGCCTGGAACAGCACAGCTGCTTGCGATTTTCTGCGCGGGAGGCGAACACGATCATGACAGACAGAGACACTTTGAAATATTCGGCACTATCCCACACCACAGTTAATTCCCCGGGAAGCAAAGCCATTTTACTTTTGTTTTCAACATCAATACAGTGGGGACAGAAACAGCATTTTAACAAGCTGCAGCGTTGGAGTTGATCTGCAGAAATGGCAGTGGTGGGATCCGAACCCACGCCCCTTTCGAGACTGGAACCTGGATCCAGCGCCTTAGACCGCTCGGCCACACTACCAGCCGGCCGCGCGCACCATTTTCTTGCGTTTCCAACTGTGCTCTCCTGCATAACAACAGATGCCAAGTCACATGAAAATGGTTCCATGATCCCTCTCCGACTCGCACAGCTGCTGGGATGTGCCCGTCTACAATATCAATTTCGCAGCAGATAATGAGAGCCCATCAATCCAGACAAAACTCAATGGTAAGCTGAGTCTATCTTCTCAGACTCCTTTCAGCTCCAAATGTATCTGTGAGAATATATGTTCGGTTATGATTTGGTCAAATAACCACGAGCTGCTTGACATTACTGCAATTTCGATTCTTGCTTTGCTAAATGATTTCACCCATTGCTTGAAACAGGGCAAGTTTCACGTTTACACGGAACATGAAGCACACCGGACTACAGGGAAAATGCACAAAGCCGTGTTCCACATCATACCGTGCAGCGTAATTTCAGTCACTGTGCCTGTTTTGCAGAAAAAGAGTCCCAAACAATGTACTCCACCCTAAAACCGGAGGTCGCATTCCTATTCGAGAACGACAGATTACATTGTGAGGATGCTCTGACCTCGGAGCCAGTTCTAGATGCCACTTTCCTTGCCTTTTACCCTAACCGTGCAATTTGCTGCAGAGATGTTCACTCCTGGACATCAGCCACATGGATACCAACTGAGTCGGAAACCTGTGTGGGAATCGACGAGAAGCGACTCAATAAATTTTGCTCAATTCCATGGTGCTTATTAGAAATGCAGTTTCTGTTCACTTCAATCTAAAAGGCAGTTTCTCAACATAGTAACAAAGTCAAAAGGTAATTACCTCACCCCACCCCCACTCCGGAAGAGGTGCTAACTGCCCTTGATTGCTTTTTGTTCTCGATGTGAAGAGCTCTCACGCCTCTGAGTCACCTTCACGTGTCTGGTTGCTGAGTGAGTCACAAAGAAGGAGTTTCTCCAGAGCTGCAACTGCCTGACTTCCCCACTCGACTTCCCCGTTTACATTTTCCTGCTCCTCAGTGATTTCAAGAATACCAAATGGATGCGATGTCATTCTGTAACCTCTCTGTCGATTCCTCCGTTTCAGTTCCAACGTGGCTTAGGTCTCTGGCGCACCTTAATACTACCGACACCATGAAAGCACAGGTCCAGAGTTTCCTCTGAGAGTGTAATGTCTTTCATTGCTGTTGCTGATTGAAACAGCCACTCAAGTGCGAACTGCTCCAAAACATGATTCAGGACCTCTGGTGCCAATTCTCGTACGTTGAATAACGACAGACAGCTTCCAAACGAGGCCTTTCAGAGACGCCTTTGGGGGACATTTAACAGACAGACAAGTTCAGGAATCCGTGGTGCACTGTGACACCAGCGCATCAGCTTCTTCCCTGTCTTTGAACCGAGCCGCCTGCGCAAGGAATGCAAATGCGGTACTGCTTTTCGTAGAAGAATCAGAAGGGGGTAACTACACTCTCAAACAGAATTGCATATGATCAGAACCAGTTTGGATAAAAACTTTACATTTCTTTGCACAGTCATTAAATGGAATTGCATTACATTTCACTACGCGAGCAGATTTGTTCAAGCAACTTCGAAGGCAGGTTTGCAGATGGGAAAGCAAGCAAGAAAGCACCGTTCTTGCCCATGTAAAAGGCTGCCGTTGAAGAACAAAGCAGTTTCTGCCCAGTTTCGAACTGGGGACCTTTCGCGTGTGAGGCGAACGTGATGACCACTACACTACAGAAACAAGCCGCAGCCGCCCGCCCGGCAGCTCAGGGGCATCCAGCACTGAAAGTTGAAGCCATTCTTCGTTTCACCTTTCTGTTTCCAATAGCTCGTTGTTGTCCAGCGTAATTGACATCTTCAAAACATTTTAAAAAAGACACGTGAAATTGATGATAAAACATAGACAAGGATGTGGTCAATGTTTGGACCGTAGGGCGAGGTGGACTAGGCTGGGACGACTTTCCCTGCAGCGTAACGACTGCGACATGATCTAATGGAAGGGTTGGAAACTGAGTATTTACGTGTTTTACCCAAGTTGGGGTGAGTTGAAAACTCGAGAGCATAGGTTTAAGGTGAGTGGGCTGAAATTGACAAAGGACCTGAGGCACATTTCCCACACAGAATGTTGTGCGTGTATCGAATGAGCTACCAGAGGAAGCGGAGGAGGCTCAGAAAATTGCATGAGTTTCTGGATAGGATGGGTTGAGAGGGTTTGGGGCCAAATACTGGGGAAACGGACTTGTTTATATTTGGCTATGTGCTGAGCATGGACGAGATACACCGAAGGATCTGTTTCCACGCGGTGTCCCCCAAAAACGTTGTGTTGCTTACACCTGCTTTAAAGGATTACTTTTTAGCGGAGCTTGCCGTCGCAGTCTGTGGCACAATCCTTTACTGTGTTCGATGCTCACGGGAAAGGTAGTATTGCGAAACACTGCAGAAAGGAACGACTTCCTTACTTTTGCTCCGACTGACCATACTCTGTGAAATTTTCCCAGATCCTCAGTTAAGGACTTTTGCAGCTGGAAGTTTCCTCAGAAACGCTGTTAACTCGTAAAGTATTGAGCGAATCGCAAAACAGAAAGCATTTAACACGGAACACAAACAAAGCTGGCATACCTAATGCATTTTCAGACACAGAGATGCATGAATGCTAAATGTGAGACAGTCCGAGGGCATGATTTATAAAGTAATCTCACAAATGGGAGAAATTCAACAACATATCACATCGAAATTCGTTGGAACGATTTTCCCATTGGCCGAAAAACCAAATAACGACGAGTCGAGTCACCCCAGGACTTTGTTTCACAACAGCGATGAAATACCGGTCTCCATTCGGTTCCAGTACAAGCTCAACTTGCCTGGAACAGCACAGCTGCTTGCGATTTTCTGCGCGGGAGGCGAACACGATCATGACAGACAGAGACACTTTGAAATATTCGGCACTATCCCACACCACAGTTAATTCCCCGGGAAGCAAAGCCATTTTACTTTTGTTTTCAACATCAATACAGTGGGGACAGAAACAGCATTTTAACAAGCTGCAGCGTTGGAGTTGATCTGCAGAAATGGCAGTGGTGGGATCCGAACCCACGCCCCTTTCGAGACTGGAACCTGGATCCAGCGCCTTAGACCGCTCGGCCACACTACCAGCCGGCCGCGCGCACCATTTTCTTGCGTTTCCAACTGTGCTCTCCTGCATAACAACAGATGCCAAGTCACATGAAAATGGTTCCATGATCCCTCTCCGACTCGCACAGCTGCTGGGATGTGCCCGTCTACAATATCAATTTCGCAGCAGATAATGAGAGCCCATCAATCCAGACAAAACTCAATGGTAAGCTGAGTCTATCTTCTCAGACTCCTTTCAGCTCCAAATGTATCTGTGAGAATATATGTTCGGTTATGATTTGGTCAAATAACCACGAGCTGCTTGACATTACTGCAATTTCGATTCTTGCTTTGCTAAATGATTTCACCCATTGCTTGAAACAGGGCAAGTTTCACGTTTACACGGAACATGAAGCACACCGGACTACAGGGAAAATGCACAAAGCCGTGTTCCACATCATACCGTGCAGCGTAATTTCAGTCACTGTGCCTGTTTTGCAGAAAAAGAGTCCCAAACAATGTACTCCACCCTAAAACCGGAGGTCGCATTCCTATTCGAGAACGACAGATTACATTGTGAGGATGCTCTGACCTCGGAGCCAGTTCTAGATGCCACTTTCCTTGCCTTTTACCCTAACCGTGCAATTTGCTGCAGAGATGTTCACTCCTGGACATCAGCCACATGGATACCAACTGAGTCGGAAACCTGTGTGGGAATCGACGAGAAGCGACTCAATAAATTTTGCTCAATTCCATGGTGCTTATTAGAAATGCAGTTTCTGTTCACTTCAATCTAAAAGGCAGTTTCTCAACATAGTAACAAAGTCAAAAGGTAATTACCTCACCCCACCCCCACTCCGGAAGAGGTGCTAACTGCCCTTGATTGCTTTTTGTTCTCGATGTGAAGAGCTCTCACGCCTCTGAGTCACCTTCACGTGTCTGGTTGCTGAGTGAGTCACAAAGAAGGAGTTTCTCCAGAGCTGCAACTGCCTGACTTCCCCACTCGACTTCCCCGTTTACATTTTCCTGCTCCTCAGTGATTTCAAGAATACCAAATGGATGCGATGTCATTCTGTAACCTCTCTGTCGATTCCTCCGTTTCAGTTCCAACGTGGCTTAGGTCTCTGGCGCACCTTAATACTAGCGACACCATGAAAGCACAGGTCCAGAGTTTCCTCTGAGAGTGTAATGTCTTTCATTGCTGTTGCTGATTGAAACAGCCACTCAAGTGCGAACTGCTCCAAAACATGATTCAGGACCTCTGGTGCCAATTCTCGTACGTTGAATAACGACAGACAGCTTCCAAACGAGGCCTTTCAGAGACGCCTTTGGGGGACATTTAACAGACAGACAAGTTCAGGAATCCGTGGTGCACTGTGACACCAGCGCATCAGCTTCTTCCCTGTCTTTGAACCGAGCCGCCTGCGCAAGGAATGCAAATGCGGTACTGCTTTTCGTAGAAGAATCAGAAGGGGGTAACTACACTCTCAAACAGAATTGCATATGATCAGAACCAGTTTGGATAAAAACTTTACAATTCTTTGCACAGTCATTAAATGGAATTGCATTACATTTCACTACGCGAGCAGATTTGTTCAAGCAACTTCGAAGGCAGGTTTGCAGATGGGAAAGCAAGCAAGAAAGC
Source organism: Chiloscyllium punctatum (assembly GCF_047496795.1). Lineage (NCBI taxonomy): Eukaryota > Metazoa > Chordata > Chondrichthyes > Orectolobiformes > Hemiscylliidae > Chiloscyllium > Chiloscyllium punctatum. Next base: position 38,147 of record NW_027310349.1, read on the forward strand.
ACCGTTCTTGCCCATGTAAAAGGCTGCCGTTGAAGAACAAAGCAGTTTCTGCCCAGTTTCGAACTGGGGACCTTTCGCGTGTGAGGCGAACGTGATGACCACTACACTACAGAAACAAGCCGCAGCCGCCCGTCCGGCAGCTCAGGGGCATCCAGCACTGAAAGGTGAAGCCATTCTTCGTTTCACCTTTCTGTTTCCAATAGCTCGTTGTTGTCCAGCGTAATTGACATCTTCAAAACATTTAAAAAAAGACACGTGAAATTGATGATAAAACATAGACAAGGATGTGGTCAATGTTTGGACCGTAGGGCGAGGTGGACTAGGCTGGGACGACTTTCCCTGCAGCGTAACGACTGCGACATGATCTAATGGAAGGGTTGGAAACTGAGTATTTACGTGTTTTACCCAAGTTGGGGTGAGTTGAAAACTCGAGAGCATAGGTTTAAGGTGAGTGGGCTGAAATTGACAAAGGACCTGAGGCACATTTCCCACACAGAAGGTTGTGCGTGTATCGAATGAGCTACCAGAGGAAGCGGAGGAGGCTCAGAAAATTGCATGAGTTTCTGGATAGGATGGGTTGAGAGGGTTTGGGGCCAAATACTGGGGAACCGGACTTGTTTATATTTGGCTATGTGCTGAGCATGGACGAGATACACCGAAGGATCTGTTTCCACGCGGTGTCCCCCAAAAACGTTGTGTTGCTTACACCTGCTTTAAAGGATTACTTTTTAGCGGAGCTTGCCGTCGCAGTCTGTGGCACAATCCTTTACTGTGTTCGATGCTCACGGGAAAGGTAGTATTGCGAAACACTGCAGAAAGGAACGACTTCCTTACTTTTGCTCCGACTGACCATACTCTGTGAAATTTTCCCAGATCCTCAGTTAAGGACTTTTGCAGCTGGAAGTTTCCTCAGAAACGCTGTTAACTCGTAAAGTATTGAGCGAATCGCAAAACAGAAAGCATTTAACACGGAACACAAACAAAGCTGGCATACCTAATGCATTTTCAGACACAGAGATGCATGAATGCTAAATGTGAGACAGTCCGAGGGCATGATTTATAAAGTAATCTCACAAATGGGAGAAATTCAACAACATATCACATCGAAATTCGTTGGAACGATTTTCCCATTGGCCGAAAAACCAAATAACGACGAGTCGAGTCACCCAGGGACTTTGTTTCACAACAGCGATGAAATACCGGTCTCCATTCGGTTCCAGTACAAGCTCAACTTGCCTGGAACAGCACAGCTGCTTGCGATTTTCTGCGCGGGAGGCGAACACGATCATGACAGACAGAGACACTTTGAAATATTCGGCACTATCCCACACCACAGTTAATTCCCCGGGAAGCAACGCCATTTTACTTTTGTTTTCAACATCAATACAGTGGGGACAGAAACAGCATTTTAACAAGCTGCAGCGTTGGAGTTGATCTGCAGAAATGGCAGTGGTGGGATCCGAACCCACGCCCCTTTCGAGACTGGAACCTGGATCCAGCGCCTTAGACCGCTCGGCCACACTACCAGCCGGCCGCGCGCACCATTTTCTTGCGTTTCCAACTGTGCTCTCCTGCATAACAACAGATGCCAAGTCACATGAAAATGGTTCCATGATCCCTCTCCGACTCGCACAGCTGCTGGGATGTGCCCGTCTACAATATCAATTTCGCAGCAGATAATGAGAGCCCATCAATCCAGACAAAACTCAATGGTAAGCTGAGTCTATCTTCTCAGACTCCTTTCAGCTCCAAATGTATCTGTGAGAATATATGTTCGGTTATGATTTGGTCAAATAACCACGAGCTGCTTGACATTACTGCAATTTCGATTCTTGCTTTGCTAAATGATTTCACCCATTGCTTGAAACAGGGCAAGTTTCACGTTTACACGGAACATGAAGCACACCGGACTACAGGGAAAATGCACAAAGCCGTGTTCCACATCATACCGTGCAGCGTAATTTCAGTCACTGTGCCTGTTTTGCAGAAAAAGAGTCCCAAACAATGTACTCCACCCTAAAACCGGAGGTCGCATTCCTATTCGAGAACGACAGATTACATTGTGAGGATGCTCTGACCTCGGAGCCAGTTCTAGATGCCACTTTCCTTGCCTTTTACCATAACCGTGCAATTTGCTGCAGAGATGTTCACTCCTGGACATCAGCCACATGGATACCAACTGAGTCGGAAACCTGTGTGGGAATCGACGAGAAGCGACTCAATAAATTTTGCTCAATTCCATGGTGCTTATTAGAAATGCAGTTTCTGTTCACTTCAATCTAAAAGGCAGTTTCTCAACATAGTAACAAAGTCAAAAGGTAATTACCTCACCCCACCCCCACTCCGGAAGAGGTGCTAACTGCCCTTGATTGCTTTTTGTTCTCGATGTGAAGAGCTCTCACGCCTCTGAGTCACCTTCACGTGTCTGGTTGCTGAGTGAGTCACAAAGAAGGAGTTTCTCCAGAGCTGCAACTGCCTGACTTCCCCACTCGACTTCCCCGTTTACATTTTCCTGCTCCTCAGTGATTTCAAGAATACCAAATGGATGCGATGTCATTCTGTAACCTCTCTGTCGATTCCTCCGTTTCAGTTCCAACGTGGCTTAGGTCTCTGGCGCACCTTAATACTACCGACACCATGAAAGCACAGGTCCAGAGTTTCCTCTGAGAGTGTAATGTCTTTCATTGCTGTTGCTGATTGAAACAGCCACTCAAGTGCGAACTGCTCCAAAACATGATTCAGGACCTCTGGTGCCAATTCTCGTACGTTGAATAACGACAGACAGCTTCCAAACGAGGCCTTTCAGAGACGCCTTTGGGGGACATTTAACAGACAGACAAGTTCAGGAATCCGTGGTGCACTGTGACACCAGCGCATCAGCTTCTTACCTGTCTTTGAACCGAGCCGCCTGCGCAAGGAATGCAAATGCGGTACTGCTTTTCGTAGAAGAATCAGAAGGGGGTAACTACACTCTCAAACAGAATTGCATATGATCAGAACCAGTTTGGATAAAAACTTTACAATTCTTTGCACAGTCATTAAATGGAATTGCATTACATTTCACTACGCGAGCAGATTTAGAACATAGAACATAGAACATAGAACATAGAACATAGAACATAGAACATAGAACAATACAGCACAGAACAGGCCCTTCGGCCCACGATGTTGTGCCGAACTTCTATCCTAGATTAAGCACCCATCCATGTACCTATCCAAATGCCGCTTAAAGGTCGCCAATGAATCTGACTCTACCACTCCCACGGGCAGCGCATTCCATGCCCCCACCACTCTCTGGGTGAAGAACCCACCCCTGACATCTCCCCTATACCTTCCACCCTTCACCTTAAATTTATGTCCCCTTGTAACACTCTGTTGTACCCGGGGAAAAAGTTTCTGACTGTCTACTCTATCTATTCCTCTGATCATCTTATAAACCTCTATCAAGTCACCCCTCATCCTTCGCCGTTCCAACGAGAAAAGGCCGAGAACTCTCAACCTATCCTCGTATGACCTACTCTCCATTCCAGGCAACATCCTGGTAAATCTTCTCTGCACCCTCTCCAAAGCTTCCACATCTTTCCTAAAGTGAGGCGACCAGAACTGCACACAGTACTCCAAATGTGGCCTAACCAAAGTCCTGTACAGCTGCAACATCACCTCACGACTCTTGAATTCAATCCCTCTGCTAATGAACGATAATACTCCATAGGCCTTCTTACAAACTCTATCCACCTGAGTGGCAACCTTCAAAGATCTATGTACATAGACCCCAAGATCCCTCTGTTCCTCCACCTGACCAAGAACCCTACCATTAACCCTGTATTCCGCATTCTTATTTGTTCTTCCAAAATGGACAACTTCACACTTGGCAGGGTTGAACTCCATCTGCCACTCCTCAGCCCAGCTCTGCATCATATCTAAGTCCCTCTGCAGCCGACAACAGCCCTCCTCACTGTCCACAACTCCACCTATCTTTGTATCATCTGCAAATTTACTGACCCACCCTTCGACTCCCTCATCTAAGTCATTAATAAAAATTACAAACAGCAGAGGGCCCAGAACTGATCCCTGCGGAACTCCACTTGTAACTGGACTCCATGCTGAATATTTACCATCTACCACCACTCTCTGACTTCGACCGGTTATCCAGTTTTCTATCCAATTGGCCAAATTTCCCTCTATCCCATGCCTCCTGACTTTCCGCATAAGCCTACCATGGGGAACCTTATCAAATGCCTTACTAAAATCCATGTACACTACATCCACTGCTCTACCCTCATCCACATGCTTGGTCACCTCCTCGAAGAATTCAATAAGACTTGTAAGGCAAGACCTACCCTTCACAAATCCGTGCTGGCTGTCCCTAATCAAGCAGTGCCGTTCCAGATACTCGTAAATCCTATCCCTCAGTACCCTTTCCATTACTTTGCCTACCACAGAAGTAAGACTAACTGGCCTGTAATTCCCGGGGTTATCCCTATTCCCTTTTTTGAACAGGGGCACAACATTCGCTACTCTCCAGTCCCCTGGTACCACCCCCGTTGCCAGTGAAGACGAGAAGATCATTGCCAACGGTACTGCAATTTCCTCTCTTGCTTCCCACATAATCCTAGGATATATCCCGTCAGGCCCGGGGGACTTGTCTATCCTCAAGTTGTTCAAAATGTCCAACACATCTTCCTTCCTAACAGATATCTCTTCTAGCTTATCAGTCCGTTTCACACTCTCCTCTTCAACAATACAGTCCCTCTCGTTCGTAAATACTGAAGAGAAGTACTTGTTCAAGACCTCTCCTATCTCTTCCGACTCAATACACAGTCTCCCACCACTGTCCTTGATCGGACCTACCCTCGTTCTCGTCATTCTCAGGTTTCTCACATACGCATAGAATGCCTTGGGGTTATCCTTGATCCTATCCGCCAGGGATTTTTCATGCCCTCTCTTAGCTCTCCTAATCCCTTTCTTCAGGTCCCTTCTGGCTATCCTGTATCCCTCCACTGCTCTGTCTGAACCTTGTTTCCTCAACCTTATGTAAGCCTCCTTCTTCCTCTTTACTAGACATTCAACCTCCCTCGTCAACCAAGGCTCCCTCACACGACCATTTCTTTCCTGCCTGATCGGTACATACATATCAAGGACACGTCGTATCTGCTCCTTGAAAAAGTCCCACATTTCCACCACATCCTTCCCTGACAGCCTATGCTCCCAACGTATGCTCCTCAAATCCTGTCTTACAGCATCGTAATTTCCCTTCCCCCAATTGTAAAAACTTCCTTGTTGTGTGCACCTATCCCTCTCCATAACCAAGGTGAAAGTGACAGAATTGTGGTCGCCATCACCAAAATGTTCACCCACTAACAAGCCCACCACTTGTCCCGGTTCGTTACCGAGTACCAAATCCAATATGGCCTCCCCTCTGGTTGGACAATCTACATACTGCGTTAGAAAAGCTTCCTGGACACACTGCACAAACACCGCCCCATCCAATCTACTTGATCTAAAGAGCTTCCAATCAATATTTGGGAAGTTGAAGTCGCCCATGACTACGACCCTGTGGCTTCTGCACCTTTCCAAAATCTGTTTCCCAATCTGTTTCTCCACATCTTTGCTGCTATTGGGGGGCCTATAATAAACACCCAACAAGGTGACTGCACCTTTCCTATTTCTGACTTCAGCCCATACTACCTCCAGAGGCAGATCGCCCTCAAACTTCCTTTCTGCAGCCGTTATACCATTTCTAATTAGCAATGCCACCCCCCCTCCTTTTTTACCACCCTCCCTAATCTTACTGAAACATCTGTAACCAGGAACCTCCAACAGCCATTCCTGTCCCTCATCTATCCATGTTTCCGTGATGGCTACAACATCGTAGTCCCAGGTACCGATCCATGCCTTAAGTTCACCCACCTTATTTCTGATACTCCTTGCATTGAAGTATACGCACTTGAGCCCATCTCTGTGTCCGTAAGTAGTCCCTGTCAGTGCTACCTTCTCCACAGCCTCCCTACAGTCTTGGACATCCTGACACACAGCTAGCTTACTTGCTGGACTACAAGTCCGGATCCCATCCCCCTGCCAAATTAGTTTAAACCCCCCCGAAGAGTGCTAGCAAACCTACCCCCCAGGATATTGGTGCCCTTCTGGTTCAGGTGCAACCCGTCCTGTTTATACAGGTCCCACCTTCCCCAGAATGCAGTCCAATTGTCCAAATATCTGAAGCCCTCCCTCCTACACCATCCTTGCAGCCACGTGTTCAACTGCACTCTCTCCCTATTCTTTGCCTCTCTGTCACGTGGCACCGGCAACAACCCAGAGATGACGAGCAAGTTCAAGCAACTTCGAAGGCAGGTTTGCAGATGGGAAAGCAAGCAAGAAAGCACCGTTCTTGCCCATGTAAAAGGCTGCCGTTGAAGAACAAAGCAGTTTCTGCCCAGTTTCGAACTGGGGACCTTTCGCGTGTGAGGCGAACGTGATGACCACTACACTACAGAAACAAGCTGCAGCCGCCCGTCTGGCAGCTCAGGGGCATCCAGCACTGAAAGTTGAAACCATTCTTCGTTTCACCTTTCTGTTTCCAATAGCTCGTTGTTGTCCAGCGTAATTGACATCTTCAAAACATTAAAAAAAAGACACGTGAAATTGATGATAAAACATAGACAAGGATGTGGTCAATGTTTGGACCGTAGGGCGAGGTGGACTAGGCTGGGACGACTTTCCCTGCAGCGTAACGACTGCGACATGATCTAATGGAAGGGTTGGAAACTGAGTATTTACGTGTTTTACCCAAGTTGGGGTGAGTTGAAAACTCGAGAGCATAGGTTTAAGGTGAGTGGGCTGAAATTGACAAAGGACCTGAGGCACATTTCCCACACAGAAGGTTGTGCGTGTATCGAATGAGCTACCAGAGGAAGTGGAGGAGACTCAGAAAATTGCATGAGTTTCTGGATAGGATGGGTTGAGAGGGTTTGGGGCCAAATACTGGGGAACCGGACTTGTTTATATTTGGCTATGTGCTGAGCATGGACGAGATACACCGAAGGATCTGTTTCCACGCGGTGTCCCCCAAAAACGTTGTGTTGCTTACACCTGCTTTAAAGGATTACTTTTTAGCGGAGCTTGCCGTCGCAGTCTGTGGCACAATCCTTTACTGTGTTCGATGCTCACGGGAAAGGTAGTATTGCGAAACACTGCAGAAAGGAACGACTTCCTTACTTTTGCTCCGACTGACCATATTCTGTGAAATTTTCCCAGATCCTCAGTTAAGGACTTTTGCAGCTGGAAGTTTCCTCAGAAACGCTGTTAACTCGTAAAGTATTGAGCGAATCGCAAAACAGAAAGCATTTAACACGGAACACAAACAAAGCTGGCATACCTAATGCATTTTCAGACACAGAGATGCATGAATGCTAAATGTGAGACAGTCCGAGGGCATGATTTATAAAGTAATCTCACAAATGGGAGAAATTCAACAACATATCACATCGAAATTCGTTGGAACGATTTTCCCATTGGCCGAAAAACCAAATAACGACGAGTCGAGTCACCCAGGGACTTTGTTTCACAACAGCGATGAAATACCGGTCTCCATTCGGTTCCAGTACAAGCTCAACTTGCCTGGAACAGCACAGCTGCTTGCGATTTTCTGCGCGGGAGGCGAACACGATCATGACAGACAGAGACACTTTGAAATATTCGGCACTATCCCACACCACAGTTAATTCCCCGGGAAGCAACGCCATTTTACTTTTGTTTTCAACATCAATACAGTGGGGACAGAAACAGCATTTTAACAAGCTGCAGCGTTGGAGTTGATCTGCAGAAATGGCAGTGGTGGGATCCGAACCCACGCCCCTTTCGAGACTGGAACCTGGATCCAGCGCCTTAGACCGCTCGGCCACACTACCAGCCGGCCGCGCGCACCATTTTCTTGCGTTTCCAACTGTGCTCTCCTGCATAACAACAGATGCCAAGTCACATGAAAATGGTTCCATGATCCCTCTCCGACTCGCACAGCTGCTGGGATGTGCCCGTCTACAATATCAATTTCGCAGCAGATAATGAGAGCCCATCAATCCAGACAAAACTCAATGGTAAGCTGAGTCTATCTTCTCAGACTCCTTTCAGCTCCAAATGTATCTGTGAGAATATATGTTCGGTTATGATTTGGTCAAATAACCACGAGCTGCTTGACATTACTGCAATTTCGATTCTTGCTTTGCTAAATGATTTCACCCATTGCTTGAAACAGGGCAAGTTTCACGTTTACACGGAACATGAAGCACACCGGACTACAGGGAAAATGCACAAAGCCGTGTTCCACATCATACCGTGCAGCGTAATTTCAGTCACTGTGTCTGTTTTGCAGAAAAAGAGTCCCAAACAATGTTCCCCACCCTAAAACCGGAGGTCGCATTCCTATTCGAGAACGACAGATTACATTGTGAGGATGCTCTGACCTCGGAGCCAGTTCTAGATGCCACTTTCCTTGCCTTTTACCCTAACCGTGCAATTTGCTGCAGAGATGTTCACTCCTGGACATCAGCCACATGGATAGCAACTGAGTTGGAAACCTGTGTGGGAATCGACGAGAAGCGACTCAATAAATTTTGCTCAATTCCATGGTGCTTTTTAGAAATGCAGTTTCTGTTCACTTCAATCTAAAAGGCAGTTTCTCAACATAGTAACAAAGTCAAAAGGTAATTACCTCACCCCACCCCCACTCCGGAAGAGGTGCTAACTGCCCTTGATTGCTTTTTGTTCTCGATGTGAAGAGCTCTCACGCCTCTGAGTCACCTTCACGTGTCTGGTTGCTGAGTGAGTCACAAAGAAGGAGTTTCTCCAGAGCTGCAACTGCCTGACTTCCCCACTCGACTTCCCCGTTTACATTTTCCTGCTCCTCAGTGATTTCAAGAATACCAAATGGATGCGATGTCATTCTGTAACCTCTCTGTCGATTCCTCCGTTTCAGTTCCAACGTGGCTTAGGTCTCTGGCGCACCTTAATACTACCGACACCATGAAAGCACAGGTCCAGAGTTTCCTCTGAGAGTGTAATGTCTTTCATTGCTGTTGCTGATTGAAACAGCCACTCAAGTGCGAACTGCTCCAAAACATGATTCAGGACCTCTGGTGCCAATTCTCGTACGTTGAATAACGACAGACAGCTTCCAAACGAGGCCTTTCAGAGACGCCTTTGGGGGACATTTAACAGACAGACAAGTTCAGGAATCCGTGGTGCACTGTGACACCAGCGCATCCGCTTCTTCCCTGTCTTTGAACCGAGCCGCCTGCGCAAGGAATGCAAATGCGGTACAGCTTTTCGTAGAAGAATCAGAAGGGGGTAACTACACTCTCAAACAGAATTGCATATGATCAGAACCAGTTTGGATAAAAACTTTACATTTCTTTGCACAGTCATTAAATGGAATTGCATTACATTTCACTACGCGAGCAGATTTGTTCAAGCAACTTCGAAGGCAGGTTTGCAGATGGGAAAGCAAGCAAGAAAGCACCGTTCTTGCCCATGTAAAAGGCTGCCGTTGAAGAACAAAGCAGTTTCTGCCCAGTTTCGAACTGGGGACCGTTCGCGTGTGAGGCGAACGTGATGACCACTACACTACAGAAACAAGCCGCAGCCGCCCGTCCGGCAGCTCAGGGGCATCCAGCACTGAAAGTTGAAGCCATTCTTCGTTTCACCTTTCTGTTTCCAATAGCTCGTTGTTGTCCAGCGTAATTGACATCTTCAAAACATTTAAAAAAAGACACGTGAAATTGATGATAAAACATAGACAAGGATGTGGTCAATGTTTGGACCGTAGGGCGAGGTGGACTAGGCTGGGACGACTTTCCCTGCAGCGTAACGACTGCGACATGATCTAATGGAAGGGTTGGAAACTGAGTATTTACGTGTTTTACCCAAGTTGGGGTGAGTTGAAAACTCGAGAGCATAGGTTTAAGGTGAGTGGGCTGAAATTGACAAAGGACCTGAGGCACATTTCCCACACAGAATGTTGTGCGTGTATCGAATGAGCTACCAGAGGAAGCGGAGGAGGCTCAGAAAATTGCATGAGTTTCTGGATAGGATGGGTTGAGAGGGTTTGGGGCCAAATACTGGGGAAACGGACTTGTTTATATTTGGCTATGTGCTGAGCATGGACGAGATACACCGAAGGATCTGTTTCCACGCGGTGTCCCCCAAAAACGTTGTGTTGCTTACACCTGCTTTAAAGGATTACTTTTTAGCGGAGCTTGCCGTCGCAGTCTGTGGCACAATCCTTTACTGTGTTCGATGCTCACGGGAAAGGTAGTATTGCGAAACACTGCAGAAAGGAACGACTTCCTTACTTTTGCTCCGACTGACCATACTCTGTGAAATTTTCCCAGATCCTCAGTTAAGGACTTTTGCAGCTGGAAGTTTCCTCAGAAACGCTGTTAACTCGTAAAGTATTGAGCGAATCGCAAAACAGAAAGCATTTAACACGGAACACAAACAAAGCTGGCATACCTAATGCATTTTCAGACACAGAGATGCATGAATGCTAAATGTGAGACAGTCCGAGGGCATGATTTATAAAGTAATCTCACAAATGGGAGAAATTCAACAACATATCACATCGAAATTCGTTGGAACGATTTTCCCATTGGCCGAAAAACCAAATAACGACGAGTCGAGTCACCCCAGGACTTTGTTTCACAACAGCGATGAAATACCGGTCTCCATTCGGTTCCAGTACAAGCTCAACTTGCCTGGAACAGCACAGCTGCTTGCGATTTTCTGCGCGGGAGGCGAACACGATCATGACAGACAGAGACACTTTGAAATATTCGGCACTATCCCACACCACAGTTAATTCCCCGGGAAGCAAAGCCATTTTACTTTTGTTTTCAACATCAATACAGTGGGGACAGAAACAGCATTTTAACAAGCTGCAGCGTTGGAGTTGATCTGCAGAAATGGCAGTGGTGGGATCCGAACCCACGCCCCTTTCGAGACTGGAACCTGGATCCAGCGCCTTAGACCGCTCGGCCACACTACCAGCCGGCCGCGCGCACCATTTTCTTGCGTTTCCAACTGTGCTCTCCTGCATAACAACAGATGCCAAGTCACATGAAAATGGTTCCATGATCCCTCTCCGACTCGCACAGCTGCTGGGATGTGCCCGTCTACAATATCAATTTCGCAGCAGATAATGAGAGCCCATCAATCCAGACAAAACTCAATGGTAAGCTGAGTCTATCTTCTCAGACTCCTTTCAGCTCCAAATGTATCTGTGAGAATATATGTTCGGTTATGATTTGGTCAAATAACCACGAGCTGCTTGACATTACTGCAATTTCGATTCTTGCTTTGCTAAATGATTTCACCCATTGCTTGAAACAGGGCAAGTTTCACGTTTACACGGAACATGAAGCACACCGGACTACAGGGAAAATGCACAAAGCCGTGTTCCACATCATACCGTGCAGCGTAATTTCAGTCACTGTGCCTGTTTTGCAGAAAAAGAGTCCCAAACAATGTACTCCACCCTAAAACCGGAGGTCGCATTCCTATTCGAGAACGACAGATTACATTGTGAGGATGCTCTGACCTCGGAGCCAGTTCTAGATGCCACTTTCCTTGCCTTTTACCCTAACCGTGCAATTTGCTGCAGAGATGTTCACTCCTGGACATCAGCCACATGGATACCAACTGAGTCGGAAACCTGTGTGGGAATCGACGAGAAGCGACTCAATAAATTTTGCTCAATTCCATGGTGCTTATTAGAAATGCAGTTTCTGTTCACTTCAATCTAAAAGGCAGTTTCTCAACATAGTAACAAAGTCAAAAGGTAATTACCTCACCCCACCCCCACTCCGGAAGAGGTGCTAACTGCCCTTGATTGCTTTTTGTTCTCGATGTGAAGAGCTCTCACGCCTCTGAGTCACCTTCACGTGTCTGGTTGCTGAGTGAGTCACAAAGAAGGAGTTTCTCCAGAGCTGCAACTGCCTGACTTCCCCACTCGACTTCCCCGTTTACATTTTCCTGCTCCTCAGTGATTTCAAGAATACCAAATGGATGCGATGTCATTCTGTAACCTCTCTGTCGATTCCTCCGTTTCAGTTCCAACGTGGCTTAGGTCTCTGGCGCACCTTAATACTAGCGACACCATGAAAGCACAGGTCCAGAGTTTCCTCTGAGAGTGTAATGTCTTTCATTGCTGTTGCTGATTGAAACAGCCACTCAAGTGCGAACTGCTCCAAAACATGATTCAGGACCTCTGGTGCCAATTCTCGTACGTTGAATAACGACAGACAGCTTCCAAACGAGGCCTTTCAGAGACGCCTTTGGGGGACATTTAACAGACAGACAAGTTCAGGAATCCGTGGTGCACTGTGACACCAGCGCATCAGCTTCTTCCCTGTCTTTGAACCGAGCCGCCTGCGCAAGGAATGCAAATGCGGTACTGCTTTTCGTAGAAGAATCAGAAGGGGGTAACTACACTCTCAAACAGAATTGCATATGATCAGAACCAGTTTGGATAAAAACTTTACAATTCTTTGCACAGTCATTAAATGGAATTGCATTACATTTCACTACGCGAGCAGATTTGTTCAAGCAACTTCGAAGGCAGGTTTGCAGATGGGAAAGCAAGCAAGAAAGCACCGTTCTTGCCCATGTAAAAGGCTGCCGTTGAAGAACAAAGCAGTTTCTGCCCAGTTTCGAACTGGGGACCTTTCGCGTGTGAGGCGAACGTGATGACCACTACACTACAGAAACAAGCCGCAGCCGCCCGTCCGGCAGCTCAGGGGCATCCAGCACTGAAAGTTGAAGCCATTCTTCGTTTCACCTTTCTGTTTCCAATAGCTCGTTGTTGTCCAGCGTAATTGACATCTTCAAAACATTTAAAAAAAGACACGTGAAATTGATGATAAAACATAGACAAGGATGTGGTCAATGTTTGGACCGTAGGGCGAGGTGGACTAGGCTGGGACGACTTTCCCTGCAGCGTAACGACTGCGACATGATCTAATGGAAGGGTTGGAAACTGAGTATTTACGTGTTTTACCCAAGTTGGGGTGAGTTGAAAACTCGAGAGCATAGGTTTAAGGTGAGTGGGCTGAAATTGACAAAGGACCTGAGGCACATTTCCCACACAGAAGGTTGTGCATGTATCGAATGAGCTACCAGAGGAAGCGGAGGAGGCTCAGAAAATTGCATGAGTTTCTGGATAGGATGGGTTGAGAGGGTTTGGGGCCAAATACTGGGGAACCGGACTTGTTTATATTTGGCTATGTGCTGAGCATGGACGAGATACACCGAAGGATCTGTTTCCACGCGGTGTCCCCCAAAAACGTTGTGTTGCTTACACCTGCTTTAAAGGATTACTTTTTAGCGGAGCTTGCCGTCGCAGTCTGTGGCACAATCCTTTACTGTGTTCGATGCTCACGGGAAAGGTAGTATTGCGAAACACTGCAGAAAGGAACGACTTCCTTACTTTTGCTCCGACTGACCATATTCTGTGAAATTTTCCCAGATCCTCAGTTAAGGACTTTTGCAGCTGGAAGTTTCCTCAGAAACGCTGTTAACTCGTAAAGTATTGAGCGAATCGCAAAACAGAAAGCATTTAACACGGAACACAAACAAAGCTGGCATACCTAATGCATTTTCAGACACAGAGATGCATGAATGCTAAATGTGAGACAGTCCGAGGGCATGATTTATAAAGTAATCTCACAAATGGGAGAAATTCAACAACATATCACATCGAAATTCGTTGGAACGATTTTCCCATTGGCCGAAAAACCAAATAACGACGAGTCGAGTCACCCAGGGACTTTGTTTCACAACAGCGATGAAATACCGGTCTCCATTCGGTTCCAGTACAAGCTCAACTTGCCTGGAACAGCACAGCTGCTTGCGATTTTCTGCGCGGGAGGCGAACACGATCATGACAGACAGAGACACTTTGAAATATTCGGCACTATCCCACACCACAGTTAATTCCCCGGGAAGCAAAGCCATTTTACTTTTGTTTTCAACATCAATACAGTGGGGACAGAAACAGCATTTTAACAAGCTGCAGCGTTGGAGTTGATCTGCAGAAATGGCAGTGGTGGGATCCGAACCCACGCCCCTTTCGAGACTGGAACCTGGATCCAGCGCCTTAGACCGCTCAGCCACACTACCAGCCGGCCGCGCGCACCATTTTCTTGCGTTTCCAACTGTGCTCTCCTGCATAACAACAGTTGCCAAGTCACATGAAAATGGTTCCATGATCCCTCTCCGACTCGCACAGCTGCTGGGATGTGCCCGTCTACAATATCAATTTCGCAGCAGATAATGAGAGCCCATCAATCCAGACAAAACTCAATGGTAAGCTGAGTCTATCTTCTCAGACTCCTTTCAGCTCCAAATGTATCTGTGAGAATATATGTTCGGTTATGATTTGGTCAAATAACCACGAGCTGCTTGACATTACTGCAATTTCGATTCTTGCTTTGCTAAATGATTTCACCCATTGCTTGAAACAGGGCAAGTTTCACGTTTACACGGAACATGAAGCACACCGGACTAAAGGGAAAATGCACAAAGCCGTGTTCCACATCATACCGTGCAGCGTAATTTCAGTCACTGTGCCTGTTTTGCAGAAAAAGAGTCCCAAACAATGTACTCCACCCTAAAACCGGAGGTCGCATTCCTATTCGAGAACGACAGATTACATTGTGAGGATGCTCTGACCTCGGAGCCAGTTCTAGATGCCACTTTCCTTGCCTTTTACCCTAACCGTGCAATTTGCTGCAGAGATGTTCACTCCTGGACATCAGCCACATGGATAGCAACTGAGTTGGAAACCTGTGTGGGAATCGACGAGAAGCGACTCAATAAATTTTGCTCAATTCCATGGTGCTTATTAGAAATGCAGTTTCTGTTCACTACAATCTAAAAGGCAGTTTCTCAACATAGTAACAAAGTCAAAAGGTAATTACCTCACCCCACCCCCACTCCGGAAGAGGTGCTAACTGCCCTTGATTGCTTTTTGTTCTCGATGTGAAGAGCTCTCACGCCTCTGAGTCACCTTCACGTGTCTGGTTGCTGAGTGAGTCACAAAGAAGGAGTTTCTCCAGAGCTGCAACTGCCTGACTTCCCCACTCGACTTCCCCGTTTACATTTTCCTGCTCCTCAGTGATTTCAAGAATACCAAATGGATGCGATGTCATTCTGTAACCTCTCTGTCGATTCCTCCGTTTCAGTTCCAACGTGGCTTAGGTCTCGGGGCGCACCTTAATACGAGCGACACCATGAAATCACAGGTCCAGAGGTTCCTCTGAGAGTGTAATTTCTTTCATTGCTGTTGCTGATTGAAAGAGCCACTCAAGTGCGAACTGCTCCAAAACATGATTCAGGACCTCTGGTGCCAATTCTCGTACGTTGAATAACGACAGACAGCTTCCAAACGAGGCCTTTCAGAGACGCCTTTGGGGGACATTTAACAGACAGACAAGTTCAGGAATCCGTGGTGCACTGTGACACCAGCGCATCAGCTTCTTCCCTGTCTTTGAACCGAGCCGCCTGCGCAAGGAATGCAAATGCGGTACTGCTTTTCGTAGAAGAATCAGAAGGGGGTAACTACACTCTCAAACAGAATTGCATATGATCAGAACCAGTTTGGATAAAAACTTTACATTTCTTTGCACAGTCATTAAATGGAATTGCATTACATTTCACTACGCGAGCAGATTTGTTCAAGCAACTTCGAAGGCAGGTTTGCAGATGGGAAAGCAAGCAAGAAAGCACCGTTCTTGCCCATGTAAAAGGCTGCCGTTGAAGAACAAAGCAGTTTCTGCCCAGTTTCGAACTGGGGACCTTTCGCGTGTGAGGCGAACGTGATGACCACAACACTACAGAAACAAGCCGCAGCCGCCCGTCCCGCAGCTCCGGGGCATCCAGCACTGAAAGTTGAAGCCATTCTTCGTTTCACCTTTCTGTTTCCAATAGCTCGTTGTTGTCCAGCGTAATTGACATCTTCAAAACATTTAAAAAAAGACACGTGAAATTGATGATAAAACATAGACAAGGATGTGGTCAATGTTTGGACCGTAGGGCGAGGTGGACTAGGCTGGGACGACTTTCCCTGCAGCGTAACGACTGCGACATGATCTAATGGAAGGGTTGGAAACTGAGTATTTACGTGTTTTACCCAAGTTGGGGTGAGTTGAAAACTCGAGAGCATAGGTTTAAGGTGAGTGGGCTGAAATTGACAAAGGACCTGAGGCACATTTCCCACACAGAATGTTGTGCGTGTATCGAATGAGCTACCAGAGGAAGCGGAGGAGGCTCAGAAAATTGCATGAGTTTCTGGATAGGATGGGTTGAGAGGGTTTGGGGCCAAATACTGGGGAAACGGACTTGTTTATATTTGGCTATGTGCTGAGCATGGACGAGATACACCGAAGGATCTGTTTCCACGCGGTGTCCCCCAAAAACGTTGTGTTGCTTACACCTGCTTTAAAGGATTACTTTTTAGCGGAGCTTGCCGTCGCAGTCTGTGGCACAATCCTTTACTGTGTTCGATGCTCACGGGAAAGGTAGTATTGCGAAACACTGCAGAAAGGAACGACTTCCTTACTTTTGCTCCGACTGACCATACTCTGTGAAATTTTCCCAGATCCTCAGTTAAGGACTTTTGCAGCTGGAAGTTTCCTCAGAAACGCTGTTAACTCGTAAAGTATTGAGCGAATCGCAAAACAGAAAGCATTTAACACGGAACACAAACAAAGCTGGCATACCTAATGCATTTTCAGACACAGAGATGCATGAATGCTAAATGTGAGACAGTCCGAGGGCATGATTTATAAAGTAATCTCACAAATGGGAGAAATTCAACAACATATCACATCGAAATTCGTTGGAACGATTTTCCCATTGGCCGAAAAACCAAATAAACGACGAGTCGAGTCACCCCAGGACTTTGTTTCACAACAGCGATGAAATACCGGTCTCCATTCGGTTCCAGTACAAGCTCAACTTGCCTGGAACAGCACAGCTGCTTGCGATTTTCTGCGCGGGAGGCGAACACGATCATGACAGACAGAGACACTTTGAAATATTCGGCACTATCCCACACCACAGTTAATTCCCCGGGAAGCAAAGCCATTTTACTTTTGTTTTCAACATCAATACAGTGGGGACAGAAACAGCATTTTAACAAGCTGCAGCGTTGGAGTTGATCTGCAGAAATGGCAGTGGTGGGATCCGAACCCACGCCCCTTTCGAGACTGGAACCTGGATCCAGCGCCTTAGACCGCTCGGCCACACTACCAGCCGGCCGCGCGCACCATTTTCTTGCGTTTCCAACTGTGCTCTCCTGCATAACAACAGATGCCAAGTCACATGAAAATGGTTCCATGATCCCTCTCCGACTCGCACAGCTGCTGGGATGTGCCCGTCTACAATATCAATTTCGCAGCAGATAATGAGAGCCCATCAATCCAGACAAAACTCAGTGGTAAGCTGAGTCTATCTTCTCAGACTCCTTTCAGCTCCAAATGTATCTGTGAGAATATATGTTCGGTTATGATTTGGTCAAATAACCACGAGCTGCTTGACATTACTGCAATTTCGATTCTTGCTTTGCTAAATGATTTCACCCATTGCTTGAAACAGGGCAAGTTTCACGTTTACACGGAACATGAAGCACACCGGACTACAGGGAAAATGCACAAAGCCGTGTTCCACATCATACCGTGCAGCGTAATTTCAGTCACTGTGCCTGTTTTGCAGAAAAAGAGTCCCAAACAATGTACTCCACCCTAAAACCGGAGGTCGCATTCCTATTCGAGAACGACAGATTACATTGTGAGGATGCTCTGACCTCGGAGCCAGTTCTAGATGCCACTTTCCTTGCCTTTTACCCTAACCGTGCAATTTGCTGCAGAGATGTTCACTCCTGGACATCAGCCACATGGATACCAACTGAGTCGGAAACCTGTGTGGGAATCGACGAGAAGCGACTCAATAAATTTTGCTCAATTCCATGGTGCTTATTAGAAATGCAGTTTCTGTTCACTTCAATCTAAAAGGCAGTTTCTCAACATAGTAACAAAGTCAAAAGGTAATTACCTCACCCCACCCCCACTCCGGAAGAGGTGCTAACTGCCCTTGATTGCTTTTTGTTCTCGATGTGAAGAGCTCTCACGCCTCTGAGTCACCTTCACGTGTCTGGTTGCTGAGTGAGTCACAAAGAAGGAGTTTCTCCAGAGCTGCAACTGCCTGACTTCCCCACTCGACTTCCCCGTTTACATTTTCCTGCTCCTCAGTGATTTCAAGAATACCAAATGGATGCGATGTCATTCTGTAACCTCTCTGTCGATTCCTCCGTTTCAGTTCCAACGTGGCTTAGGTCTCTGGCGCACCTTAATACTACCGACACCATGAAAGCACAGGTCCAGAGTTTCCTCTGAGAGTGTAATGTCTTTCATTGCTGTTGCTGATTGAAACAGCCACTCAAGTGCGAACTGCTCCAAAACATGATTCAGGACCTCTGGTGCCAATTCTCCTACGTTGAATAACGACAGACAGCTTCCAAACGAGGCCTTTCAGAGACGCCTTTGGGGGACATTTAACAGACAGACAAGTTCAGGAATCCGTGGTGCACTGTGACACCAGCGCATCAGCTTCTTCCCTGTCTTTGAACCGAGCCGCCTGCGCAAGGAATGCAAATGCGGTACTGCTTTTCGTAGAAGAATCAGAAGGGGGTAACTACACTCTCAAACAGAATTGCATATGATCAGAACCAGTTTGGATAAAAACTTTACAATTCTTTGCACAGTCATTAAATGGAATTGCATTACATTTCACTACGCGAGCAGATTTGTTCAAGCAACTTCGAAGGCAGGTTTGCAGATGGGAAAGCAAGCAAGAAAGCACCGTTCTTGCCCATGTAAAAGGCTGCCGTTGAAGAACAAAGCAGTTTCTGCCCAGTTTCGAACTGGGGACCTTTCGCGTGTGAGGCGAACGTGATGACCACTACACTACAGAAACAAGCCGCAGCCGCCCGTCCGGCAGCTCAGGGGCATCCAGCACTGAAAGTTGAAGCCATTCTTCGTTTCACCTTTCTGTTTCCAATAGCTCGTTGTTGTCCAGCGTAATTGACATCTTCAAAACATTTAAAAAAAGACACGTGAAATTGATGATAAAACATAGACAAGGATGTGGTCAATGTTTGGACCGTAGGGCGAGGTGGACTAGGCTGGGACGACTTTCCCTGCAGCGTAACGACTGCGACATGATCTAATGGAAGGGTTGGAAACTGAGTATTTACGTGTTTTACCCAAGTTGGGGTGAGTTGAAAACTCGAGAGCATAGGTTTAAGGTGAGTGGGCTGAAATTGACAAAGGACCTGAGGCACATTTCCCACACAGAAGGTTGTGCGTGTATCGAATGAGCTACCAGAGGAAGCGGAGGAGGCTCAGAAAATTGCATGAGTTTCTGGATAGGATGGGTTGAGAGGGTTTGGGGCCAAATACTGGGGAACCGGACTTGTTTATATTTGGCTATGTGCTGAGCATGGACGAGATACACCGAAGGATCTGTTTCCACGCGGTGTCCCCCAAAAACGTTGTGTTGCTTACACCTGCTTTAAAGGATTACTTTTTAGCGGAGCTTGCCGTCGCAGTCTGTGGCACAATCCTTTACTGTGTTCGATGCTCACGGGAAAGGTAGTATTGCGAAACACTGCAGAAAGGAACGACTTCCTTACTTTTGCTCCGACTGACCATACTCTGTGAAATTTTCCCAGATCCTCAGTTAAGGACTTTTGCAGCTGGAAGTTTCCTCAGAAACGCTGTTAACTCGTAAAGTATTGAGCGAATCGCAAAACAGAAAGCATTTAACACGGAACACAAACAAAGCTGGCATACCTAATGCATTTTCAGACACAGAGATGCATGAATGCTAAATGTGGGACAGTCCGAGGGCATGATTTATAAAGTAATCTCACAAATGGGAGAAATTCAACAACATATCACATCGAAATTCGTTGGAACGATTTTCCCATTGGCCGAAAAACCAAATAACGACGAGTCGAGTCACCCAGGGACTTTGTTTCACAACAGCGATGAAATACCGGTCTCCATTCGGTTCCAGTACAAGCTCAACTTGCCTGGAACAGCACAGCTGCTTGCGATTTTCTGCGCGGGAGGCGAACACGATCATGACAGACAGAGACACTTTGAAATATTCGGCACTATCCCACACCACAGTTAATTCCCCGGGAAGCAAAGCTATTTTACTTTTGTTTTCAACATCAATACAGTGGGGACAGAAACAGCATTTTAACAAGCTGCAGCGTTGGAGTTGATCTGCAGAAATGGCAGTGGTGGGATCCGAACCCACGCCCCTTTCGAGACTGGAACCTGGATCCAGCGCCTTAGACCGCTCGGCCACACTACCAGCCGGCCGCGCGCACCATTTTCTTGCGTTTCCAACTGTGCTCTCCTGCATAACAACAGATGCCAAGTCACATGAAAATGGTTCCATGATCCCTCTCCGACTCGCACAGCTGCTGGGATGTGCCCGTCTACAATATCAATTTCGCAGCAGATAATGAGAGCCCATCAATCCAGACAAAACTCAATGGTAAGCTGAGTCTATCTTCTCAGACTCCTTTCAGCTCCAAATGTATCTGTGAGAATATATGTTCGGTTATGATTTGGTCAAATAACCACGAGCTGCTTGACATTACTGCAATTTCGATTCTTGCTTTGCTAAATGATTTCACCCATTGCTTGAAACAGGGCAAGTTTCACGTTTACACGGAACATGAAGCACACCGGACTACAGGGAAAATGCACAAAGCCGTGTTCCACATCATACCGTGCAGCGTAATTTCAGTCACTGTGCCTGTTTTGCAGAAAAAGAGTCCCAACAATGTACTCCACCCTAAAACCGGAGGTCGCATTCCTATTCGAGAACGACAGATTACATTGTGAGGATGCTCTGACCTCGGAGCCAGTTCTAGATGCCACTTTCCTTGCCTTTTACCCTAACCGTGCAATTTGCTGCAGAGATGTTCACTCCTGGACATCAGCCACATGGATAGCAACTGAGTTGGAAACCTGTGTGGGAATCGACGAGAAGCGACTCAATAAATTTTGCTCAATTCCATGGTGCTTATTAGAAATGCAGTTTCTGTTCACTACAATCTAAAAGGCAGTTTCTCAACATAGTAACAAAGTCAAAAGGTAATTACCTCACCCCACCCCCACTCCGGAAGAGGTGCTAACTGCCCTTGATTGCTTTTTGTTCTCGATGTGAAGAGCTCTCACGCCTCTGAGTCACCTTCACGTGTCTGGTTGCTGAGTGAGTCACAAAGAAGGAGTTTCTCCAGAGCTGCAACTGCCTGACTTCCCCACTCGACTTCCCCGTTTACATTTTCCTGCTCCTCAGTGATTTCAAGAATACCAAATGGATGCGATGTCATTCTGTAACCTCTCTGTCGATTCCTCCGTTTCAGTTCCAACGTGGCTTAGGTCTCGGGGCGCACCTTAATACTAGCGACACCATGAAAGCACAGGTCCAGAGGTTCCTCTGAGAGTGTAATTTCTTTCATTGCTGTTGCTGATTGAAAGAGCCACTCAAGTGCGAACTGCTCCAAAACATGATTCAGGACCTCTGGTGCCAATTCTCGTACGTTGAATAACGACAGACAGCTTCCAAACGAGGCCTTTCAGAGACGCCTTTGGGGGACATTTAACAGACAGACAAGTTCAGGAATCCGTGGTGCACTGTGACACCAGCGCATCAGCTTCTTCCCTGTCTTTGAACCGAGCCGCCTGCGCAAGGAATGCAAATGCGGTACTGCTTTTCGTAGAAGAATCAGAAGGGGGTAACTACACTCTCAAACAGAATTGCATATGATCAGAACCAGTTTGGATAAAAACTTTACAATTCTTTGCACAGTCATTAAATGGAATTGCATTACATTTCACTACGCGAGCAGATTTGTTCAAGCAACTTCGAAGGCAGGTTTGCAGATGGGAAAGCAAGCAAGAAAGCACCGTTCTTGCCCATGTAAAAGGCTGCCGTTGAAGAACAAAGCAGTTTCTGCCCAGTTTCGAACTGGGGACCTTTCGCGTGTGAGGCGAACGTGATGACCACTACACTACAGAAACAAGCCGCAGCCGCCCGTCCGGCAGCTCAGGGGCATCCAGCACTGAAAGTTGAAGCCATTCTTCGTTTCACCTTTCTGTTTCCAATAGCTCGTTGTTGTCCAGCGTAATTGACATCTTCAAAACATTTAAAAAAAGACACGTGAAATTGATGATAAAACATAGACAAGGATGTGGTCAATGTTTGGACCGTAGGGCGAGGTGGACTAGGCTGGGACGACTTTCCCTGCAGCGTAACGACTGCGACATGATCTAATGGAAGGGTTGGAAAATGAGTATTTACGTGTTTTACCCAAGTTGGGGTGAGTTGAAAACTCGAGAGCATAGGTTTAAGGTGAGTGGGCTGAAATTGACAAAGGACCTGAGGCACATTTCCCACACAGAAGGTTGTGCGTGTATCGAATGAGCTACCAGAGGAAGCGGAGGAGGCTCAGAAAATTGCATGAGTTTCTGGATAGGATGGGTTGAGAGGGTTTGGGGCCAAATACTGGGGAACCGGACTTGTTTATATTTGGCTATGTGCTGAGCATGGACGAGATACACCGAAGGATCTGTTTCCACGCGGTGTCCCCCAAAAACGTTGTGTTGCTTACACCTGCTTTAAAGGATTACTTTTTAGCGGAGCTTGCCGTCGCAGTCTGTGGCACAATCCTTTACTGTGTTCGATGCTCACGGGAAAGGTAGTATTGCGAAACACTGCAGAAAGGAACGACTTCCTTACTTTTGCTCCGACTGACCATACTCTGTGAAATTTTCCCAGATCCTCAGTTAAGGACTTTTGCAGCTGGAAGTTTCCTCAGAAACGCTGTTAACTCGTAAAGTATTGAGCGAATCGCAAAACAGAAAGCATTTAACACGGAACACAAACAAAGCTGGCATACCTAATGCATTTTCAGACACAGAGATGCATGAATGCTAAATGTGAGACAGTCCGAGGGCATGATTTATAAAGTAATCTCACAAATGGGAGAAATTCAACAACATATCACATCGAAATTCGTTGGAACGATTTTCCCATTGGCCGAAAAACCAAATAACGACGAGTCGAGTCACCCAGGGACTTTGTTTCACAACAGCGATGAAATACCGGTCTCCATTCGGTTCCAGTACAAGCTCAACTTGCCTGGAACAGCACAGCTGCTTGCGATTTTCTGCGCGGGAGGCGAACACGATCATGACAGACAGAGACACTTTGAAATATTCGGCACTATCCCACACCACAGTTAATTCCCCGGGAAGCAACGCCATTTTACTTTTGTTTTCAACATCAATACAGTGGGGACAGAAACAGCATTTTAACAAGCTGCAGCGTTGGAGTTGATCTGCAGAAATGGCAGTGGTGGGATCCGAACCCACGCCCCTTTCGAGACTGGAACCTGGATCCAGCGCCTTAGACCGCTCGGCCACACTACCAGCCGGCCGCGCGCACCATTTTCTTGCGTTTCCAACTGTGCTCTCCTGCATAACAACAGATGCCAAGTCACATGAAAATGGTTCCATGATCCCTCTCCGACTCGCACAGCTGCTGGGATGTGCCCGTCTACAATATCAATTTCGCAGCAGATAATGAGAGCCCATCAATCCAGACAAAACTCAATGGTAAGCTGAGTCTATCTTCTCAGACTCCTTTCAGCTCCAAATGTATCTGTGAGAATATATGTTCGGTTATGATTTGGTCAAATAACCACGAGCTGCTTGACATTACTGCAATTTCGATTCTTGCTTTGCTAAATGATTTCACCCATTGCTTGAAACAGGGCAAGTTTCACGTTTACACGGAACATGAAGCACACCGGACTACAGGGAAAATGCACAAAGCCGTGTTCCACATCATACCGTGCAGCGTCATTTCAGTCACTGTGTCTGTTTTGCAGAAAAAGAGTCCCAAACAATGTTCTCCACCCTAAAACCGGAGGTCGCATTCCAATCCGAGAGCGACAGATCGCATTGTGACGATGCTCTGACCTCGGAGCCAGTTCTAGATGACACTTTCCTTGCCTTTTACCCTCACCGTGCAATTTGCTGCAGAGATGTTCACTCCTGGACATCAGCCACATGGATAGCAACTGAGTTGGAAACCTGTGTGGGAATCGACGAGAAGCGACTCAATAAATTTTGCTCAATTCCATGGTGCTTATTAGAAATGCAGTTTCTGTTCGCTTCAATCTAAAAGGCAGTTTCTCAACATAGTAACAAAGTCAAAAGGTAATTACCTCACCCCACCCCCACTCCGGAAGAGGTGCTAACTGCCCTTGATTGCTTTTTGTTCTCGATGTGAAGAGCTCTCACGCCTCTGAGTCACCTTCACGTGTCTGGTTGCTGAGTGAGTCACAAAGAAGGAGTTTCTCCAGAGCTGCAACTGCCTGACTTCCCCACTCGACTTCCCCGTTTACATTTTCCTGCTCCTCAGTGATTTCAAGAATACCAAATGGATGCGATGTCATTCTGTAACCTCTCTGTCGATTCCTCCGTTTCAGTTCCAACGTGGCTTAGGTCTCTGGCGCACCTTAATACTACCGACACCATGAAAGCACAGGTCCAGAGTTTCCTCTGAGAGTGTAATGTCTTTCATTGCTGTTGCTGATTGAAACAGCCACTCAAGTGCGAACTGCTCCAAAACATGATTCAGGACCTCTGGTGCCAATTCTCCTACGTTGAATAACGACAGACAGCTTCCAAACGAGGCCTTTCAGAGACGCCTTTGGGGGACATTTAACAGACAGACAAGTTCAGGAATCCGTGGTGCACTGTGACACCAGCGCATCCGCTTCTTCCCTGTCTTTGAACCGAGCCGCCTGCGCAAGGAATGCAAATGCGGTACAGCTTTTCGTAGAAGAATCAGAAGGGGGTAACTACACTCTCAAACAGAATTGCATATGATCAGAACCAGTTTGGATAAAAACTTTACATTTCTTTGCACAGTCATTAAATGGAATTGCATTACATTTCACTACGCGAGCAGATTTGTTCAAGCAACTTCGAAGGCAGGTTTGCAGATGGGAAAGCAAGCAAGAAAGCACCGTTCTTGCCCATGTAAAAGGCTGCCGTTGAAGAACAAAGCAGTTTCTGCCCAGTTTCGAACTGGGGACCTTTCGCGTGTGAGGCGAACGTGATGACCACTACACTACAGAAACAAGCCGCAGCCGCCCGTCCGGCAGCTCAGGGGCATCCAGCACTGAAAGTTGAAGCCATTCTTCGTTTCACCTTTCTGTTTCCAATAGCTCGTTGTTGTCCAGCGTAATTGACATCTTCAAAACATTTAAAAAAAGACACGTGAAATTGATGATAAAACATAGACAAGGATGTGGTCAATGTTTGGACCGTAGGGCGAGGTGGACTAGGCTGGGACGACTTTCCCTGCAGCGTAACGACTGCGACATGATCTAATGGAAGGGTTGGAAACTGAGTATTTACGTGTTTTACCCAAGTTGGGGTGAGTTGAAAACTCGAGAGCATAGGTTTAAGGTGAGTGGGCTGAAATTGACAAAGGACCTGAGGCACATTTCCCACACAGAAGGTTGTGCGTGTATCGAATGAGCTACCAGAGGAAGCGGAGGAGGCTCAGAAAATTGCATGAGTTTCTGGATAGGATGGGTTGAGAGGGTTTGGGGCCAAATACTGGGGAACCGGACTTGTTTATATTTGGCTATGTGCTGAGCATGGACGAGATACACCGAAGGATCTGTTTCCACGCGGTGTCCCCCAAAAACGTTGTGTTGCTTACACCTGCTTTAAAGGATTACTTTTTAGCGGAGCTTGCCGTCGCAGTCTGTGGCACAATCCTTTACTGTGTTCGATGCTCACGGGAAAGGTAGTATTGCGAAACACTGCAGAAAGGAACGACTTCCTTACTTTTGCTCCGACTGACCATACTCTGTGAAATTTTCCCAGATCCTCAGTTAAGGACTTTTGCAGCTGGAAGTTTCCTCAGAAACGCTGTTAACTCGTAAAGTATTGAGCGAATCGCAAAACAGAAAGCATTTAACACGGAACACAAACAAAGCTGGCATACCTAATGCATTTTCAGACACAGAGATGCATGAATGCTAAATGTGAGACAGTCCGAGGGCATGATTTATAAAGTAATCTCACAACTAACAACAGGACAATTCCAAACTACTCTTTCACACATGCTGCAGCCTTAGGGAACCACCACTTCCCAGACAATACTGAAAAGAGTGAAAGAAAGAACCTAATAAGAATGGGCCATAAAAAGTGAATTTCACCAATCACAGTCTCGATTAGATTACCTTTCCCTTCCGATGTCTCCAGGACGGAAACGAAGGAAATGGGAAAAATTCAACAACATATCACATCGAAATTCGTTGGAACGATTTTCCCATTGGCCGAAAAACCGAATAACGACGAGTCGAGTCACCCAAGAACTTTGTTTCACAACAGCGATGAAATACCGGTCTCCATTCGGTTCCAGTACAAGCTCAACTTGCCTGGAACAGCACAGCTGCTTGCGATTTTCTGCGCGGGAGGCGAACACGATCATGACAGACAGAGACACTTTGAAATATTCGGCACTATCCCACACCACAGTTAATTCCCCGGGAAGCAAAGCCATTTTACTTTTGTTTTCAACATCAATACAGTGGGGACAGAAACAGCATTTTAACAAGCTGCAGCGTTGGAGTTGATCTGCAGAAATGGCAGTGGTGGGATCCGAACCCACGCCCCTTTCGAGACTGGAACCTGGATCCAGCGCCTTAGACCGCTCGGCCACACTACCAGGCGGCCGCTCCCACCATTTTCTTGCATTTCCAACTGTGCTCTCCTGCATAACAACAGATGCCAAGTCACATGAAAATGGTTCCATGATCCCTCTCAGACTCGCACAGCTGCTGGGATGTGCCCATCGACAATATCAATTTCGCAGCAGATAATGCGAGCCCATCAATCCAGACAAAAATCAATGGTAAGCTGAGTCTATCTTCTCAGACTCCTTTCAGCTCCAAATGTATCTGTGAGAATTAACCATACAACCAGAAAGACACAAGTATACCTGCACCATGCGAAACACTATGAAAACGGGATTGTTGTCAAGGAGTTCATTCTCGATCAGGGATTGTAATCCATTTGCATTGTCATGTCGGTTCCAGCACCGTGGGGAAATAGTTAGAATATGATGAATGTAATGTATTTTCCTGTATGAAACAGTAAAAAGTGCAGAACAATTTAAAAGGATGTTGCCAGCGCTCAGGGATCTGTGTTAAAGGGAGAGGTTGGACAAGTGAGGATTTTACGTTTTGTGCAGAGGAAACTGAGTGGGTTATTTTCTAGAAGTGTATAAGACCATGAGGGTCATGGATAAGGTGAATGCACTCATCCTTTTCCCAGGAACTCAAGGATTGGATGGCTTGATTAGATCAGTTTAAGGTTAGAGGAGAAAGAATAAAAGGGAAGCTGAGGGGCAACTGTTTTAGACAGATGGTGGTATGTATATGGAATGAACTACCAGTGGAAGTGGGTCAGGCAGGAACACTCACAACAGGGAAAAGGCATTTGGACACATACATGGATAGGAAAGGGTCAGAAACAAATGGGCAAGTGCAGGGAAATGGGGTTCGTGTGGATGGACATTCTGGTCGGCATGGGCCAGTTTGGGCCAAAGGGCCTATCTCTGCTGTAAGATTCTACAATTCTAAGTGCATTTCCTATTTCTCCCACTAACTCTGGTATCCTGGGATGTATTCCATCAGGGCAATGAGACTTGTGTACCTTTCGCTCCATTAACTTGCCCAGCTCTAACTCTTTCACGATAATTGTTATTATCTAGGTCCTCACCTTCCTCAGTCTCCTTATCAATTACTGCCCTGTTCTTCGTATCCTCCACTGTGAAGGCTGACTGCTGTGTACTCATATTCCTGAACCCTGCTGGATAGGAATAACTCGGCACAGAACTGTGAGAGGTCTTCTTTGAGTCTTCATTGATGAGACATGGCAGACACCTGGATAGTGTACATACAAAATACCTCCAGACAGCATCAGGTAACTCCCCGCCTGTCCGATGTACAGCTCCCATTCGTATACCTTTGTGGTTTGGGACTTTGAATAGAGACTGTCTCTCAGTATTATCTCCATGGCAACGGCAGTTAGAAAGTCTAGTTCAGTTCAGCACTTTGTGGTTAAACCACACACCCTTCCCCCACACCCCTGTGACTCCCTCAAGTATCTGACAGGCGCTTCAGTTTCAGTGGGGTATCTCTCAGGATTCTGATGTCGAGGAGCCGGTGGTGGGGTGGACAAAGTTAAAAACCACACATCACCAAGTTGTAATCCAACAGGATTATTTGGAAGTACAAGCCTTTGGAGTGTGCTGTGATTTTTAACTTGATCAAGATTATCTCAATGGTAACAGTTAAGTACTTCAGCAATTTCAGAGGCCATATATTCCCCACACAATAGGTTCCCCTCTAGCAGGGTAAACTGCTATTCCAGCCCAAGGGACAGGTATTAATCACTTTTCTCCGCCAATTCCATCCCGCTTTCTGTTGATCTTTAAAGTTTTTCTAATCTCCTTGGTCTTTGCCAATATTTATGTATTTTATTTCAGTTTGATAGACTCCCTTATTTCCTGAACCACCCATGCCAGATTACTCCTTTTCCTACAGTCCTTCCTTTTCCCTGATATATAATTTTGCTGAGCACTTCGAAAAATTGCTTTGATCTTCCTGCACTGTCCGTCAACTTTCCCACCATAAAGTCTTTGTTTCCAGTCTACATTAGCCAACTCCTGCCTCATCCTATTGTAGTCTCCTTTTGTTTAAGCACAGTATCTTGGGAGTGGATCTAATCTTCCAGCTTTCCATCTGTGTTCTAAGTTCAACCAGACTTCTCAGAATTCTTTTATCAGATTACGAGGGGAGGCGATGTTTCATGGGTGTTTTGGATTTCATTGTCAGAGACCCTGGCTGTGTAATAAAGTACAGGATAGGTAACCACAACAGAGTATTCTGGACGGTGTGAATGTACCACACAGTCTAAAACCATAAATCACACTCTCCCCTGAGTTTAAAATTGCAAAATCATTATCTCCTACACACTTCCTCACTATCTAAGCTTGGTATGCTAATGCACTTGACTATCTGTCATTTTCCGAAAATCTCCTTTGGTGAAGTTGGTGATTTTTGGATTCAGCTTTCCAGTTATTACCGTTAGAAGATAAGCACTGGGCACAGGAGAACCAGCCCCACCATTTAATACGGTGATGATTGAGCTCACATCGGTCTCAGCTGGATTTTCCAGCCTGCTCTCTCACCCTTCATCTCATTGCAAATTAAACATCTGTATCTCTTCATTAAATTGGCTCATTGTCCTGGCATCCACCGCATTTTGAATAGGGAATTCCACAGATTGAGATAAGTACATTCTTCCTCATGAGAAGAGAATAGAGTCCCTGTTGTGGTTCTGTTGTGGAGCTGGGAATTTGTCTTGCAAACGTTTCGTCTAGTTGACATCCTCAGTGTTTGGGAACCTCCTGTGACGCGCTTCTGTGCTGTTTCCTCCGGCATTTATAGTGGCCTGTCTCTGCCGCTTCCGGTTGTCAGTTCGAGCTGTCCGCTTTAGTGGCCGGTATATTGCAGTGATCACAGTGTGTCTGAGTTTTGCGTTTATTTTGGGTGAGGGTAGTCTGTGTCTGAGACGAGCGCTTAACACCCAGACAACGGGAATGGTATCAGATAGCGAAGTTAGGACGGGCTGAAGTGAAGTGGAAAATTCTGTCAGAAGGTGGGTCAATACAAATGCATCACATCACCCAGACTGTAAAAGATTCGCAGAAGGAGCAAAGCAACTTCAATGCAGGCACAATAACAGGTAAATTAGAAAGAAGACAATTGAACACACTGAGAAGGAGTGGAATTATTTGAGGGAAAGGATTAAATATTGAAGCTATTTTACATACAGACTGTCGTCACATTGGAAAAAGGAATTTCCTGCAAAGTAACGGTGATATTTGCCTGCGACATCACAATTCCGAGAGACACTGACATATTATCTTCTGCAACAGCGTGGCCTAGTGAAAGCATGATCGGCCCATCAATCAGAATTTAATACTTCAAAGTTCTCCTCTGCGCTATACAACCTATTTGCTGCTCCTGTAGTCAGATCCTAATCGCTTCACAGTGTATCTTTCACTGCTTCCTGCCTCACGTAAATACTTGAAACATGATCCAATCCCCAGTGTTTCCGCTTGAACCCATATTTTGTAACTCCCGAGCTGACACAGGTACGAGTGACCAATTGGCCTTTTCGAGCGCTCTCACTCTGTATGATCTGAATGATAAAATGTACTGCATCTGATCCGCAGGAGACACTGAAGAAATTAACCCATCCCAGCGGACTGAGCTGCCTCCATTGATCGAGCTGTTTCCATTGTTATAGTATCACACAGTAACAGCGAACGTCTTTTGATGTCATCCGCGAAGGTACTTGCAACAAAAAAGCGGAAGATGGCTGGAAACTGCTGTAGTCAGTGCGATATACAGAAGCCCAGTGGGATCCTAGCTAGATTACTGTGTGCAGTTCTGCAATTCAGACTACTCTATCTTTTATGATTTTTAACCCATGAGAAGTTTGTTACCAGCTTCGATGACAGCCATAATGCTCTGAGCACTTTGACGGAGCCAGTGCAAGTCAGTTCGAATAGTTATCAATAGATTGAATCTAAACAGGATGCCCCACAACAGGAAGTGCTCTGGCACTCAATGCCGGTAATTTTCCTAAAACCACTCCCGTTTGGTAATACCATTGAAGATATTTTATACAGTAACCTTTCAGTCTCAATTGCCAGTTTCAGTCCATGAAGCAGCCAGTAACATGCACCAGTGAATTGAATTCTAACAGCAGCATTGCCCTGGCAGGAGAGATTGAGGAGCTTGAAGCTGTCTTCTCTGGAGTATCTAAACATGAAACACTTCAAAGGAACAAAAATCTTCAAGAGCTCCAGAGGATACATGCAGGAAGGATGTGCTCCTAGGCTGGTGTGCCTGGAATAAAATAAACGCTAACTACAGTATCTTTACCCAGCATCCCCTTCAGCTGCGTAACTGTTTAATATTTATTTGCTGCTCTAATTAGACTCCCAGTTTTAACTGCTGTCATGTTGATGACTATGCAAATGTATAAAATATAATTTAATCTATCCAAAAACCTCTCTGTACCTGTGTCTCACTTGTGCTCATTGAGACCCTCATTCAATCTGACCTCTTTACAAACCCTGCCCGGATATTTCCTTATATGGCTCAGAATGAAATATTCACAGAATTGTTACTGTGCAAAAGGAGTCTGATTGGCTCCTCAGCTCTCCAAAGGATCACATCACTGAATGCCAGTCTTCTGCCTTTACCCCATAAACCTTCCCATTCATCCTCTTCCAAAAACACCGGCGAGTTCACGAGTAACCACAGCGATCAGATTTGTTTTGTTTGTTCGTGGGATCATGGCATCACGTGCTGGGGCAGCATTTATCATCCATTCTAACTGCCCAAGAGATGATTCAGAGTCAACCACGTTATTCAATGTCTGGATTCACTTGTAGGCTGGACCAGGTCAGAATTAACAGTTTCTCAGACCCAATGACATGAAGAGTTGATTTCTGGCCTATTATCTTATTTCTGAAATGATAATGAATAATTTTTGCAGTTGAATTAAAAGTGAAAGACCAAAATGTGTTTTATTCTGATTGAGAACATCCTCCTATTTTCTAAATTGTTATTGACTGTCTCATTCCCCTCGCACCAGAACCTATTCCAGAGGGTGTTACAGAAAAGGCAGAATGGTCAGCTGCAGGTGGTCACTTGACCGGTCGCTGGACCCAAAGGTTCACTCTCCACAAATGCTACCAGATCTGATTTTTTCCAGCATTTTCTGGTATTATTCCTGATTTCCCAGCATTTGCAGATGTTTAGTTTTTGAATATTGATCTTGTCTGGTGCAGAGTAGTTTATTGATGAGTTTGAATGGTTTTGAAAATTCCAACTTAGGCCACAAATCAGCCATGATCTATTGAATGGCAGAGCAGGGTTGAAGGGCTGAATGAAAGTGATCCATCTGCAGCTTGTGGTAACATTTCCCCTCAATGCTCACTTCACCTCCATGTCGAACACACTGTTACTGACTGAATAAACCTCCTGTGTTTGAACTAAACCTGCTCATGTTCAGTGGTTCCTTCTACTGCCACCCGGATTTAACTCTCATCATGGGATGCTGTCTCGTGTTACTGCGGGAATGCCCATAAGGACTAATCCTGGAGCATGTATCCCCTGGGATCCAAAAATACTGTTTATTTCCTTCTTCCTATTTCATTCTGGCATTGAACTCTCAGTTTCAATCCATTCTCCTGTCATGATCTTCAACATGCCCATGCGGGTGGACTCGAGGCAGCTGGCACCTGAAATTGTGGGAGGAGGCAGATTCAATCAGGGATTTGGGAAAACACTCAGACAATGACATATCCGTCTGATTGTTGACTCAGACAGATAGGCAGTAAGAAAGATGCACATTTAGATCGTACCTTTGATGACCTTGAGTAATGAAACATGCTTCAAACGCAATGATTTCAACCTCAAATCTCTTAAAACACAGACACAAAGCTTTCTACTTGTACCAGGTTGTCTCTCAGCCTCCTGTTTTCTTAAGAAAAGATTTTTAAGCTGTTATGCCTTTCCTGGTGATTATACCCACTGTTTCTCTGTCAGATTTATGACTGAACCTTTATTTTCCTGTTGTGAGTAATGCTAGTACAGAAACAGTTCCTGACTTGTGAGGGGGTTCGGTTGGAGTATTTATATTTACATATTCATTCCCACCCTCACACACAGTGTGAATTTGATGTAAAACAGAAGGAAAGGATTGATTGAGCACCCACAAAAACACAAAAGGCAGCATGTGTACCTGAGTTGAATGAACCTGGACTTAGGAAAATGTGACAACAATCACAACGAGTTAGAATTACAGAATCCCTTAGGCGCACAAAGAGACTATTTGGTCCATCCAGTATGCAATGACTTGCTGTCCTACCCTACCTTCATAACCCCACATTTAGCATGGCTAACTCAACCCACCTAACCTACACACTACTGGCCATGTTAGCACGGCCAATCCATCAAACCTGCACATCTGTGGGAGGGTCACATATTATGTCTAAGTGCTCAGGATTGTGGGATAAAGGCTCACAAATACTTGACTCTGACGCAAATCCTCTTTTTTTTCAAAATAAAATCTGGGGGAAACTGCAGCCAGAAAGATTTCCGATTATCTCATGAGGAATAGAATTCAAAACTCGTGCCACTGACCCAGGTGGCGCAGTGAAGTCACAGAGGTCTGGGAACAATCAGAACTGAAACAAGTTGTGAGCAAGGTGGGAGGGAGACAAGGACAAAAAGACAGTCTGTCACACGGGGGAAGACAGGAGACATTAAATTACAGAAATGGTAGTCCCTCAAGGCCATGGGGAATGGAGTTAGAGCTGGGAAAGAAACCAGGAAACAAGGTGAGCAGCTGTCAAAGAAATACATTGAAAAAACAGATTATAACAGCATTGAGGGCAGAGTACACAGTCTGAAATTGTTGCTCTCATTGGTGAGTACAGAACGCTGTAAAGCCTGGGTCATTCTATTTCAGCCAACATATGCAGGATAGGCCATGTAGCCTCTATCTGTGCTGTAACTTTCTGATAAATTTATTCTGACATTTGGAATTCAGGTCGAATGATGTTCATAAATTCTCAAATTGGACTTGAGTTTAATATTGTGGAGAAATGTTAAATAAATCACAATGATCCCATTCTGCAGACTTTAGTCCACAGCCCTTAATGTTCCAGCATCGCAGTTACATCCATGTCCTTTTATTCTAATGTGATGCTGGTTACTGCCTCTGCCACCCCATCAATGAGTTCCTGCTCCCCACCATCTCCGAGTGAAATGAATGCTCCTCTCCCCTTCTTTCTGGGAATTTGTTTCAATCTAAATCGTCCAGTTTCTGACCTCTCAGTTAATGAATAGCTCCTTCCTAGACACTCGATCTTGATTCCTCAGCATTTTATCACTTCAATTAACTCTCAGGTCATCCTCCTCGGAAATCATCCCCAGCCTATCCAACCTTTCCTCAGAGCAGAAATTCTCCAATTGTAGAAACATTCTGATCAATCTCCTCTGTATCCTCTCTGGTGTGATCACATTAACCCTGGAATAAGGGGATCAGAAGTGTGTGCAGTACATTAACTGCAGTCAAATGAGTGTTGCTGATATTTCCCATGTCACCTCCGTGTTCTTGTGGTTGTCGATCACACAAGACGTGTCCTGGTTTCCCACTTGGAACTGGATTTGCACTCCATGGGGCTGGGATTCCCTACCATGTGTTTATTTGTTAACACATCCTAAATTAACTTCAGATTAAAACAACATTATCAGCTACCTACCAATCAACTTCTTCCATTATACTCAAGTCAACTTACTTTTTAAAATCTCTTTAAAAATATTACTTTCAAAACACAACAGGCTTTAAGTTGCTGACCAACTATTCAGATGTCTCCACTGTGACAATTACTTGAAGATTATCTTTACCTTCAGCTACATTTGGTGAATTGAACACTGATTGTAAATATATGAATATCAAACGGACTTAAGTTTTACGATAATTAATCCAGTCTGACATTCTTGTTGGTTAATATCTTGAAGAGAACTGTCCTCAGAACTCCAGCTGTGCTCTGACTTCATTCACAACTGGATTTGGATGGACTGCAAATCTTAGATCTGTTCTGTTGCTTCACTCTGTCTATCACTTGATGCTTATGCTGTTAGGCACACAAGTAGTCCTCTTTGGGAACTTCATCAGGTTAACACCTCATTTTCAGGTATTCATGCTGCTTTTACTGATATGCCCTCCTGAATTCTCACAGTTGAATGAGGACTGATACTCTGGTTTGATGGTAAGAGGCAAGTTGGGGAATATGCGGGGCCCTGATTGTATATGATTTGTTGGAGTACAATTCTACTGCAGTTCTTGGAAGGAATGAGCTAAACTCTTACACTGTTGGCCCCAAATAATACATGCAGTATCATGAACACTGATAGGCCAAGACATGAAATACAAGAAACACTGTACAATGATGCAGGACCACAACTGCAGCAAGAGGAGTTTAAGATCCAACTTGACACAGGAACTGGGGAAGAAGCAGCTGATCAGATTATCTCATTCATAGTCACAAAGAGACTGTGACATTATTGTATTGTTGGAGGTGAGGATGAAGGAGGTTGGGGAGATGGAGAGCCCTTCAAAAGAAACTAATCTGCCTGAGAGTTGTGAGATAGAATTGATTGCCATGCATTTAGCAGAAAGCTAATTGAAACTGTTTTTATCCCCAAAAGATAACAAGACTGATGATGCTTCCAATCATCATCAGAAACAAACCCCAGAATACATGGTTCGGAGATGGATGTCAATAGCCAATCAACATACAACTCCTTCAATCATTGAGCAAACATACGTGTGATTACCCAGTTCTGATGAACCAGAAAATCACTGTTCACTCTGTGCAGATGGACAGCGATGTGGGGAAGTATTGGTCTCGTGGTATTGTCGCGAGGCAGTTAATCTAAAACCCCAGATAGTGTTCTGGAGACCTGGGTTCAAAGCCTATTGCAGCAGATGGGGGAATTTGAATTCAATAAAAAAACTTGTGAAATTAGAGTCTAATGATGACCATTAAACGATTGTCAGAAAAACCCATCTGGATCACTAATGCCCTTTCAGGAATGAAGCTGCCATCCTTACCTGGTCTGGCCAACATTGTGACCTCAGATCCACAGTAATGTGGTTGACTCTTACCTGCCCTCTGGGCAATTAGGGATGGGCAGTAAATGCTGCCGTGCCAGCGACACCCTCATCCTGTGAATGAATAAAGGAAAATAAAAATCTGTACCCAGTGGGAATCTGTGCATGTTCAACAATGTTGTGAACATTTCCAAAGCTAATTTCTGTGTGCACAACTTTATGAGCTGTCAAAACCATTATTCATTACTTGGCGTGAAAAAGAGGAAAACGTCCTTCAACTGTGGTTATCAGTAAATTGACTGGTGTCTCAGCAGGATGGATGCCTGAGTGAATCCCTTCCCCCTCACACACACAGAGCAGGTGAACGGCCCCCCAGTCTGACTGGTTTGGCCAGTTTCCAGGTGGGATGGGTAAAGAATTCCCTTCTGGCATTCCCCACATTTCCAGAGTCGATCCCTAGTGTGGCTGCACTGGTGTTGTGCCATTTCAGATAAATGTTGACAGACTGTTACACACACCGATAGCCCATCCCCATCACCCCCCCCCCCCCCCCCAAGAACCCAGTATAAAGCAGTAAACATTATTTCCTGTTGTGGAGGGACAGCCTGTATTGGTCTGAGTAGGAACACTGAGAAGATGTACCTCAATGACAACTTAATCGGTGACCAGAGCAAGTTGAGCAAGTCCAAATAAAATGCATTATAGCATAGAAAGAGGCCCATCAAATCCAAGCTGGCTCTCTGTAGCAGAATCCCATATTCTCATTCCCCATACGTACCCCAAACTCTGCAAGTTTATTTCCCTCAGAACTGAGCTAATTGTTTTTATCAATCATTGATCTTCTCTACTTGCACCACCAAACTAGGCAAGAGGTTCTGCATATTTCCAGCCAATACAGTCAGCAGAAACACTTATTCATCTCCCGCTGTCTCAAAACCTTACATCTGACCTTAACTCTTGTGTCATCACCTATCGAATGCAGATATTTTTGTCTGCTGTATCTAGGTGTGTTATAATCTTATACAGCTTTATCAAAAATATATCCAACTTCTTCACTTCAAAGAAAATCGCAATTTTTTCAAATCAATCCAGTGACTGCATTTTCTTTATCAGTGAGCCACTCCAGTATGGCTATATGCCACAGTCTGAAGATCACTCATATCCTTCATTGTTGATGCCTATTTTGTTCCAACAATCCAGACGATGCAAGTTTTCTGCACAACAGCAGTAACTTTATTATTGGATAGCCGGCGAGAGTTTCAAAATGTCTCTAAAGTAGCTGAGTGTCTACTTGTAGACACACTTCTTCACGAATCTCTGCCTTACCCACAGAGACAGTATATTTAATAGGAATTAGACAAAGGCATATCAGTCACATGGACGATTGTCTTTGCATAGTTTAAAGTAGGTAATTATGACCTTATAAAGCTTGATGAATGGCGATGTCCTGTGATAACGTGTGATGGATTACAGAAACTGATGATCGTATTGTTCATGATTATGTGTTGATGGGAGGAGATTAAGGCAGAATGGTTCTTCCTTCAGTAAATAAGGGATTCACTTACCTATGCTAATATGGAGGGGAGGTAAGACAATGGGAGTGGGAGGCAGTTTAACAGAGTTGTGCCCAGGGCTACAAGTCTTGTCTGAAAAGGGCAAATTCCTCTGTCTGGGATTACGGGGCAATCCACATGTCTGGCTGCAAGAGGTTCTATTTTGAGATACTGCCAGCCTCCACCATTCTGAGGTGTTCTGTCTGTATTCTAAGAGTACAGGCCTTCAGTTGATGAAATAAGGCCTTTTGCAAGGTAATGTTTAACCCTTGAGACCCCACGGTGTCCTGAAAGAGAAGCAAAAGGTATGGAACTGGTCCCTCTATGGCATTTTAACTTCCTCGTTCTGACCAGGAATATGTTGACCAGAATTGAATGCAATGATTGACTGTGACCTAACTCAATCTTTGTCAAGGGCCAGAATCTTTTCCGTGAGTTTGTTATCATTCCTACATTAATGAAGCCCAGCATCCCATTTGTTTTACCCAAAACACATAATGTTTTATCTCCTTTAAGGATTGGTACACATTGTCCCCCATTCCTGCTGTCCTGCTCTCTGTGTCTGTTCCATGCAAATATATATTCCCTTTCTACATTGCTTCTCTCAAAATGTATCAACTTACTGTGTGTTCTAAAGAAGAGACATATTCCACTCAAAATATTATCTCTCGCTCCACACATTCTACCCCCTAGAAAACAGAACAGGACAGCACCGGAATAATTGGCCCACCATGTCTGTGCGGTCCATGATGCCATTCCAAACTAATTCCATCTGCCTGTACATGGTCCATATCCCTGCCAATCCATGCCTGCTTATCTGTCTGTCCAAATGCCTCTGAAACATTGTGATTGTTTCTGCTTTTCCCATCTCTCAGGAAAGTACATTCTTGGCACTTACCAGCTTCTGCATAAGAAACTTGTCTGACACAACTCCCTTTAAGCTTGCTCAGGTGTTGTTGGAAATGCTCAGCAGATCATGCAGCATCTGTGAAGAAAAATGAGTTAATATTTCGGGTCTGGTCACCCCTCCTCAGAAA
This sequence comes from Chiloscyllium punctatum, assembly GCF_047496795.1. Taxonomy (NCBI): domain Eukaryota; kingdom Metazoa; phylum Chordata; class Chondrichthyes; order Orectolobiformes; family Hemiscylliidae; genus Chiloscyllium; species Chiloscyllium punctatum. The sequence goes on from NW_027310349.1 coordinate 76,670, forward strand.
CGTTGACTTTAATTTATCTTCATAGAAGCTGCTAGACCTGCTGAACTTTTCCAGAAAATTTTTTTTGTTTCTGGTTTACAGCATCTGCAGTTGGTTCAGTTTTCATTTCCTTTAAACTTGCCCCCACTCCCCTTAAAACTCTGGCCTGTAGAATTCGCCGTTTTCACCTTGGGAAAAGATTCAGATTATTCACTCTGTCTGAGCCTTTCGGATCACCCACAGCCACTGACTTTCCCAACGCTAAAATCCAAGTCTTTCCAACCTCTCCCAATCCAGGCAACATCCTGGTAAACCTGTTTTCACGCTGTCAAAAGCCTCAACATCCTCCTTTTTATGTGGTGATCAAAACAGCCCACAATACTCCAAATGTTGCCTAATGACAGTTTTATATTCAGTCCCTGACACAAGAAGGCAAGTATGCCATCCACCTCCTTCACCACTTTCAGGGAGCTGTGAACTTGCCCCTGGAGAAACCTGTGTACATCAATGCTGCTGAGAGCCCTTCAGTTTAGTGAATACATTCCTCTTGCAATGAGCCTCACAAAATACATCACCTCACACTTGTCTGGATCAATATCTATCTCCGTACAGGTTTTCCTACTGATCTCTTTCTTGCTGTATCCTTGGACAATATTCTTCACGATTCACAACTTCATCAATTTCTTCCATCTAAAACCTGCTAATCAAATCGTTTACATTTCCATGCTAAGCATTGATGTATGTTGCAGACAATGATGTTCCAATTCTGATCCTTGTGGAACAACACTGACCACAGAACTCCAGCCAGCAACATGTTGTGGAAGGAACATATTTCATTTAGTCATTCAGTCGGAAAGTATTTCAGGTATTGGTGTGGCACGAGATGTTCCAAGATATTCACAATCCTGGTTAAAACACCCTGGAGCAGATTTTCAGTTCTGGGTACCCTACCTGGGGACTCCCCCAGAACCAATTATAAAGGAGTAAACATTATCTCCTGCTGTGGAAGGACAACCTGTGTTGGTCTGAGCATGAGCACAGAGCAGATTTACCTTAATGATAATTTAACCCCTGAAGACAAATAACCAGACCAAGTTAAGCAAGTACAAAAAAATGTGTTATGGCACAGAAAGGGGCCCATCAAATTCAAGCTGGTTCTCTGCAGCAGAATCCCTTATTCTCATTCTCCAACTGTCCTCAAAACCCTGAAAGTTTATTTCCCTCAGATCTGATATAATCGTATTTGTGAATCTTTGATCATCTCTACTTGCAACACCATAATAGGCAGCACGTTCTGCATATTTCCAGCCAATACAGTCAGCGGAACATTGCAATCTTCCACTTTCTCAAAACGTTATATTTGATCTTAAGTTTTGAGCCATCACCTATTGAGTGCAATTTATTTTATTGTCTGCTCTATCTAGGTATGTTATAATCTTATCCATTTTAATCTATTAAGATATATTCAACTTGATTTATTCAAAGAAAATAACAATCTTTTTTCCAAATCAATCCAGTGACTGCATTTTCTTCATCAGTGCACCACACCAGTAAGTCTGTACTGCACACTCTGAAGATCACTCAGATCCTTCCTGAGCAGGAATTTGTTGACCTGAATTGGATACAATGATTGATTGTGACCTAATCAGTCACTGAAATTGTTTCCATGAATTTGTTCTCATTCCCTTTATTAATGAAACCCAGGTTCCCATATATTTTGATCAAAACACTCTGATTATGTTTTCTCTCCTTTAATGAATTATACACATGCCCCCGCCCTTCCCTCAGTCTCTACTCTTTGTGTCTGTGCTATCTAAATATATATTTCCTTTCTACATTGCTTCTCTCAAAATGTATCAACTCACTGTGTGTTAGAAAAAAATATTACCTCTCGCTCCATGCACAGTACCCCCTGGAAAACAGAAAAGTACAGCATCTGATTAATTGGCTCATTATGTCTGTGCAGACCATGATGCCATTCCAAACCATTTCCACCGGCCTGGACATGATCCATATCCCTGCCAACCCCTGTCCACTTATGTGCCTGCCCAAATACCTCTAAAGCATTGTGATTGTTTCTGCATTTACCACCTCCCAGGAAAGTACATTTCCAGTCATCTATCACCTTTTGCATACGAGACTTGCCTGATATAACTCCCATTAAACTTTCACATGTTGTTGGAAATGCTCAGCAGGTCTTGCAGCATCTGTGAAAATAAAAATCCGTTAATGTTTCGGGTCCTTCTTCAGAAATGTGACCTCTGATTTCTCTTTACAGATGCTTCCAGACTTGTTGAGCATTTCTAGACACTTCTGTTTTTGTTTCTGATTTACAGCATCTACTGTTCTCCCGGTTTTTATTTTCTTTAACTTTCCCCCTGTCCCCTGAAAGCTATGGCCTCTAGAATTTGTCATTTCTACCTTGGAAAAAGATTGAGTATATAGAACATAGAACATAGAACAATACAGTGCAGAACAGTCCCTTCGGCCCTCAATGTTGTGCCGACCTGTGGAATTTTCTCAACTCGTCCCCCTACACTATCCTAAAATCATCCATGAGCATTTCTGAGGATTGTTTAAATCTCCCTAATGTGGTTGAGTTGACTACCTTAGCAGGTAGGGCATTCCACACACTTACCATTCTCTTTGTGTAAAGAATTTGTCTCTGACTTAAATCTATCACCCCTCAATTTGTAGTTATGACCTCTCATACAAGCTGTCCTCATCATCCTAAGAAAAAGACTTTCACTGTCTACCATATCTAATCCTCTGATCATCTTGTATGTCTCTACCAAATCCCCCGTTAGCCGCCTTCCTTCCAATGAGAACAGATCCATGTCTCTCAGCCTTTCCTCTTCAGACATTCCCTCCACACCAGGCACCATCCTGATAAATCTCCTCTGCACCTTTTCCAATGCTTCCACATCCTTTTTGTAATGGGGCGACCAGAACTGTACACAATATTAAAACTGTGGCCGCACCAGCATTTTGTATAGTTGCAGCATGATATTGTGGTTGAAGAACTCAATCCCTCTCCCAATGAAACCTAACACGCCATATGCCGCCTTAACAGTACTATCAATCTAGATGGCAACTTTCAGGGATCTATGTACATGGACACCAAGATCCCTCTGCACACCCACACTACCAAGAATTTTTCCAATGACCCAGTACTCTGCCTTCCTGTTATTCCTCCCAAAGTGCATCACCTCACATTTCGCTGCATTGAACTCCACTTGCACCTCTCAGCCCAATTCTGCAGTTTATCTAAATCCCCCTGCAACCTGTGACATTCTTCCAAACTGTCTACTACTTCACAGACTTTAGTGTCGTCTGCAAATTTACTAATCCATCCACCTATGCCTGCGTCTAAGTCATTTATAAAAATGACAAACAGCAGTGGTCCCAAAACAGATCCTTGTGGAACACCACAAGTAACTGGGCTCCAGACTGAATATTTTCCATCAACCACCATTCGCTGCCTTCTTTCAGAAAGCCAGTTTCTAATCCAAACTGCTAAATCACCCTCAACTCCATACCTCTGCATTTTCTCTAACAACCTACCATGTGGAACCTTATCAAAGGCTTTACTGAAGTCCATGTATACCACGTCAACTGTCCTAGTCTCATCTAAATGCTTGGTCACCTTCTCAAAAAAATCAACGAGGTTTGTGAGACACGACCTGCCCTTGACAAAACTATGTTGACTATCTGAAATCAAATTGTTGCTTGTTCGATGATTATAACTGTTATCTCTTATAATCCTTTCCAAAATATTTACTACAATGGAAGTAAGGCTCACTGGTCTATAATTACCTGGGTCATCTCTGCTGCCCTTCTTGAACAAGGACACAACACTTGCAATCCTCCTGTCCTCGGGTACTAAACCCATTGACAATGATGACTCAAATACTAAAGCCAAAGGCTCTGCTATCTCTTCCCTAGCTTTGCAGAGAATTCACGGATAAACCCCATCCGGGCTGGGGACCTGTCTACTTTCACTCCTTCTAGAATTGATTGCACCTGTGCATAACTAACCTCAATCCTTTCTGGTCTAGTATCGCGTACCTCATTTTTGTCCTCTACAATATTCTCCTTTTACTGTGTAAGCACCAATGAGAAATGTTCATTTAGCACTTTTCTGATCTCTGCAGGGTCCACACTCAACTTTGAAATTAGATTGCTTACAGTGTGGAAACAGGCCCTTCGTCCCAACAAGCCCACACCGACCCCGCTGAAGTGCAACTCACCCAGAGTCATTCCCCTACATTTCACCCCTTCACCGACCGCTACGGGCAATTTAGCAGAGCCAATTCACCTAACCTGCACATTTTTGGACTGTGGGAGGAAACCGGAGCACCTGGAGGAAACCCACGCAGACACGGGGAGAATGTGCAAACTCCACACAGTCAGTCGCCTGAGGGGGGAATTGAACCGGGTCTCTGGTGCTGTGAGGCAACAGTGCGAACCACTGTGCCACCGTTCCACCCATAAAAATAACAATACATAAAAAACATAAAAACTTCCCACTTCTGTCTTTGATTAGCCCTATTCCTACCCTAAACATCCTTTTATTCTTCACATACCTATTGAAAATTTCAGGGTTATCCTTTGTTCTATTTGCTGAAGACTGCTTGTGTCCTCCCTTTGCTGTCCCTAACTCTCTCCTTAAATCTTTCCTAGCTGATCTGTAATCTCTATTGCTTCATCTGTACCATTTTGCCTCATCAACACATAAGCCTCTTTCTTCTTCTTAACAAGGGATGCAATTTCTGTAGTAAACCATGGTTTACAAACTCTGTCTGTGCCAGTTGTGTCACCCCACAGCCATTGACTTTTCAAAGACAACAATCCAAGATTTTCCAACCTCTCCCAATCCAGGAAACCTCCTGGAAAACTTGCTTCCACCTTCCCAAACGCCTTCACAGTTTACCTATAATGTGGTGATCAAAACGGCACACAATCCCCCAAAGGTGGCCTGATTATAGTTTTAAATTAACTCCCCTGACTGAAGAAGGCAAGCCTGCCATTCACCTCCTTCACCACTTTCAGGGATCTTTCAGCTTGCAACTGAAGATGGTTCTGTATATCAGTGCTGCTCAGGACCCTTCCGTTTATAGTATACATTCCTCTTGCTATGTGTCTTCCAAAACACATCACCTCACACTTGTCTGAATTAAAATATATCTGCAGTTTCTCCACAAAACTTTCCGACTCATCTTTTTCTTGCTGTATCCTTTGACATCATTCTTCACAATTCACAAGTTCAACAGTTTGCGCCATCTACAAACTTGCTAATTAAACCCCAGTCCAACACCGGCATCTCCGAATCATGCTAATTAAATCATTTACATTTTCAAACTTTTCATTTATATACATTACAAACAACAGATGTCCCAGTTCTGATCCTTGTGGAACAGCACTAGCCATAGACCTCCAGCCAGCAACATGCCCCTGCACAACTATTGCTGAGAGAAATATCAAAGAGGAGCCTTGAGTTCTGCGTTGAGCAGCACGACCAACGTTTATTCAGAGCTCCTTCCTAATACATGATGGGAGATGTCCCTCTCCGGCACCCCCAGATAAGTCCAGCATTTTGATGTGTTTACTTCATATGTTCCAGTAATATTTGCCCCCTGACCTGAACTCCAGGGTTTGGAATGTCAGCTCCGATATTTCCGCGTTCCCTTTCACAGTCTGATTCTCTCAACTCATGCAGCTGCTTTGTTAGCTCTTTCACAAATGGTTTAACCCTAACCTTATCATTGCACATCTCCAGCCCTCCCACTACCACACATCTCCGGTTCTCCCACTACTATACCCTGTGCCATCTGCATCTTCCATCCAGTTATTAAGTCAAAGGGGGACAGCCCCGTCCCCTTTTCTGGGCTTGTCCTCAGTTTCATTAGGCTGGTGGGGAGTACTCTAACCCATCGCTGTACTGTCTCTGAGAGAGCCTTAGTCAGACGAGCTTTAAGTGTCTGCGTCATTCCTTCTACTGTCACAGAGCTCTGGGGGTGGTATGGTGATGGGATTTCTGTTCAGTATTAAACAGGGCACATAGCTTTTTAGCTATGTTCCCTGTAACATGTGTCCCTTGGTCAGAATCTGCAGGGGAATGATTCCACCCACTGAGTAAACCTATTTATTAAAACCCAGCAGGACCTCCTTCCCTGGGATTGGGGTGGGTGTGGGTGTGTAAAACCCATCTGTACTTGTTCCCATGGGCCTCTGGGTCGCTGCTGCTGCCTCCATTTTATCCTGATTGCTTTCCCTGGCTCACACTGTGAACAGACTACACACCTTCGACAAAACCTTGCTGTATTTCTCCCTGTTCCAGGCAAGGATTGTAGTGGATCATCTGATATTGCATTTTATCCTCCCCAATATGGGCCAGCCCATGATATGTTTTAATAATGTTTGTCTTATACAGTGTAGTGGCACTGCTGGGTCATCCAGACTCTGTTGTGTCATATTACTGCCCCACCCTTTTCCCATTCCTCATTCTCCTGTTGTGGGGCTGTATCTGCGAAGGTCTTTAAACTTTCCTTACTCACTTCTGCAGTTACTGCCACTGCCACTTCCCCAAATGTCTGCACTGTTTCAGTCAGTATTTCACTCGCGTTCCCCACATACTTACTGCCCCGTTGGTGTGGGGTTTCTACTTCCCTGTGAGCTCTAATCTTTCATTATTGCTGCTTCACTGGGATAGTTAACTGCTCCCACTAACTATCTGACCTGTGCTTCGTGCTCTATGTGACCCCGAGACAGGGTGATGTACCCTCACCGAGCACAGGCCAGCACATGGTCATGAACAATACCAAAGGCATGCTGACTGTGTGTGTAGATGTTGACTCCCTGACCCCTGGCTAATGTCCGTGCTTCTGTCAGGGTTTGTGATGATTCTGCCAATTCTGGAGAATTCTCCACAAACTTTCCACAGTAATTAAACAATCCTAATGTTTGCCTTACCCCCTTCACGCTGTGGGGGTGGATAGTTTTAAAATCATGGTCTGTCGTTCCACTGGGATTGTCCCCTCTCCCTTCCTGATTTGATCTCCCTGATGTGATGTCCCAGGTCCCATACCTTCCCACTCTCTGTGGGTTAATTTTAAGCCCGGCCTGCCTGACCTGGCACTATATTCTGTTTAATATCTGGATATGTTCTTTCTCACCAACTGAGGTAATGAGGTGTTGGAAAGATCAATGTGACTAATTCCATCAGCCATATATCGGTGGGATATAGTGGAATATTGTGGGATCCCTGAGGTAACTGGATCCAGGTGTGCTGTTTTCCTCAGCCAGTAAACGCCAGCTTATTCTGGGATTCCAGGTCCACAGGTATGAACCAGAACTCATTCACAATATCAAGGGCTGAGACTATGTACTGTTGCGATTTCAGTCCATTAAATACAGTGGTGTGGTTCGCTCATGTAGGATACTCTTTAGTGGCGGATTTACTGAGGGAGGTATACTAAATAGTGAGGTGGGATGAGCTGTCCGGCTTCTGTGAGTTAGTCTGGGATACTGTCCATCTGACTATTCCCTGCTTCTGTCAATCTGTTACTGTCGCAATTACTGCCTCCTCAGCTTTAATGAGATCCTGTTTGTGTGGGGTGTGAGAGGGCCCTCGATCTTTACAGTATCTACAGGTAATAACCCACATTCCTGTTTAAGTTATCCACACTGCTGTTTGGGTCCTAGCTATAACTCCTCAGATTCCCTGACTGTTCCAGTCTCCCTGCAAGGTAACTACTCTGCAGATGTCGCCTTTCCTTTGCTTCCTGTCCCAGGCCTGTTCAGGTTGTTCCCATATTACAGTTTGTGTCTCTACATCAATAGTTGGTCCTAACTGTTCTAAACTTGCAACTCCCAGAATGGTCCCTTCCCCAGTTTCCCACTCCCATATCTGAATATATTTTGCCACATCCGTGATCTGCGTCGGGAGAGGTTTATTTCATCCAGCTTCCTCGATTCCCTCTCCGACTGCTCTCATTTTAGCAATTGAGGTGATATGTGGCAAATCCATATTGGTAATTGATATAGATGCTCCTGTATTAATATTATGCTCTGCTGGTTCCCAAACACAGCATCAAAGAATATTCATGTGCCTAGGTGAACACATGCACACATACAATGTGAATATCTATCTCCCTCTCTCTGCCTACGTTCGTTGGCAATATGTCCTTTACTGCTTTACTTGTAAAATTGCCAGTCTGGTTACCCTCCCTGTACTGCAGCTATTCCCCTGTGTTTCTGAGCTTGTCTCAGCACTCATGGTCCAATTCAGAAGGTGGTTAGAATGATCTCCCACTGGGAGTCACATGTTTATAATTATAGTTAAATGGGGTCCCAGTTGAAAAACAACAAACTGATATCATCATCACAGATTGGGATTTGGTAATCCCCCGTGGCCCTTACACACCTCAGGCTTCCTCTCTGTATGATCCTCGATATTACCCTTGGTTCCCTGAGACACCAAGGTTATTTTAGCCCATTCAGCCTGTACCCTCCCCAGTGTGTCCTTGTAATATCTGTAAATGCCTGGAGCCACTGATCAGCTGTGCACTAGGGGGAATCGGCTCGCACCCGCACCCTCTCATTGCAGAGACAGGTTCTGATGTACATGTCGGGGCATCTTGGCCTGAGAGTTTTTGGCCTGACACCATCATCGGTGAGACTGTACCTCAATTAATTCATCTATATTCTCCCAATAAGGCCCATTATTACCATTTCTCTATCAGGCCGGGTGTTAACTCACCAACATCTGTCATTCAGTAGGTGAACGGTTCATGTTTGATTTCTGTCAGTTCCGTTTGTTGCTCCCTACTGTCTGTCCAAGTTGAGCTTAGATGCCCAGTGGTTCCATAGAGAGGGCCTTTTGGACCTTATAGGGCAATGGGTGATCCCACTCATTGCCGTCTCTCTGTCCATACGTGTGCGCTTTGTCATCTAACCCGTTCCAGTCAGTGTCACCATCCTCACTGCCTTCTGAGGAGAGTGGGGCACTAGGTACCTCCCCCACTGTAACTACCACCTGGTTCTTTGGCTTTAAGGCCTCACGTCTGAGAGCCACCACCTTCACCTGTTCCTGTTTGTCATAATAATGCAACATATTCCGTCATTCCTGGAATAAAACAGAGCAAAATGTAATTTGGTTTTACTTGAAATAAGAATAATTTGACATTCACTCGACATATCTATCGAGGTGAGAATTGTACTGTGATTATTTAAGTGAATTTAATGTGATCATAGAATGAAAATAAATGATAATCAACGACAACATGTGATTATTTGTACCAGTTCTTGCAATGAAAATTCAATTTTATTCAATGCTTGTAACCCATCACACCATGGGCATTGTTATTAGGGAATAAAGTAATGGAAGGATATCAAATAAAATAAGTAGACTTCAATTTTAGCTCCACTGCAATAATGAACCAAAACAATACTTGGAAATATGGGTAAACTACATAACAAAGTTTCCAGTGTCATTATTGACATGAAAACTATTTTAGTTTGCAAGTTGTTTTGCTCTAAGAATACTTGGAAATGAATTGTGATTATGAATTAATCATTTAAAATATACTTTGAAGAGAATAATCAGATATTTTTTGGAGGAAATTAGGAAAGGAAATAAATATGTATACATTGGTATTAATAGTTTTAAAATGTTTGGAAGTTGACTGGGATTATTTGATTGAGAGAGGCTGCATGATTATAAAGACTAATAAACCTTTTTCATTGCATTGTTGGTTTCACTAGAATCTGTTGTGGTCTAAGCTCTTGTTGTGTGCAATGGACTGTCATTAATAGCTTAATTAACCTGCGAGTCCCTAATCAGGTTTCCTTTGTCTGTAAGTCAGTCTGTAAGTGAGCAACACACCTGCTTTTCTGAGGGGAACATGAGACTCTTTTCAAAGGAAATAAGTGGCAGTTCTCACTGAGAATGGTTTCTCCCACACACCATAAGCAGGGAAGTGATTTTCTGAAGAATTTCATTGTCTATCTATAAATCTGATGGTAACTGTGTTTGTCAGTTTGTGGAGGATTCAGCCCTTTTTGCTGAGCTGTTTTTATATAAGCAGTTGGTTCATTATGTCTTTGCCAAGAATGTTGTTTACTTTCCCCTTTTACTGTGATTCTGCAGGGTAGAATATTCTGAGAATCAATAATGTTCAATAACTGAACATTGAATGGTTTAGACTCTAACAGAGCAATGGCTTTGTTTTCAGCTAATTAATCACTTTCCATTTCCTGGTTGTGTTGAATTGTACAGAAACAGGCTCTGAGCAATGTTTCCATTCACTTGTGTTGGAGTCACTGACAGCCACGTGGTCACTCAGTTTCAGGCTGATGGATCAGTTTCTCTGTCCTATTAGATGGTGGTCTCCTGCTCAGTTTCCGATGGCTCGCCTCAGCGTCAGTCCATCAGCTGCTGAAACCCTGCATCCAGCATTTGTTCCCTCTCACCATGACTAATCCAATACAGTCCCAGCTTGTCTCCCAAATTCACCTCCACATACTCATGATCACCTCAGATTCTACTGTCTGTGTCCTTGCAGCAAGTTGTGTAAGACACCTACTTCAGTTTTAACCTGATATATATTATGTTCAGAAAGATCATTTCAAAATTTGGTTCACTGCTTCTTCAGGACCTTCGTGAAGAAGGGCTCATGCCCGAAACGTCGATTCTCCTCCTCCGTAGATACTGACTGACCTGCTGCGCTTTTACAGCAACACGCTTTCAGTTTTAATTGGAGCAATCAGTTAATTACAAGTTACTGACAAAATATTTTAAGAGGAGCTGCTTTTGGTGATGGAAATGCTGCTGGTTAGTATAAAGGAGGGCTGCGGTGAATACTGTACTCGGTTTTGATGAGAAAGTTGAACAATGTAAAATTCTTTTATCCTTGTTAATAAGAAGAGGTAGAGATTGCACCACTGATGCTCAGTAGCCGCAGTGCCAATCAAGTGGGCTGCTTTATTCCGGATGGTATCAAGTTTCTTGAGTGTTGTAAGGGCTGCACTCAACCAGGCAAGTGAGGATTATTCCAACATACTCCTGACTTGTGCCTGGTAGTGTTTGGACAGGATTTCAGGAGCCAGGATTTGAATTACTCTTGTAGCCACTGTGTTTATGTGGTGAGACCAATTCAGTTCCTGATCAACGATTATCCCCAGGACAGTGTTGATAGTGGGTGTTCAGTCATGGTAACACCATCGAATGTCAAGGGATGGTGGTTAGGTTATTTCTTATACGTGATGGACATAGCCTGCATTTGTGTGGCATGTATGTTACTTACCCCTTGTCAGCCCAAGCCTGGATATTGTCCTGATCTTGTTGTCGTTGGACTTGGACTGCTTCAGTACCTGAGGAGTTAATTATTTATGAACATTAAATAGTCATGAGATTATGCAAATTCCTTTTTCTATCAAATGTCATGAACTGTATCTTGTGGTAACTATCATATTCACTTCCATTATCTTTTTATTTGCTTCCTAATTCAGACACAAATATTTGAACATCGATCGGAATAAAATTACATAAATTAAAAACACATGTTTCTAAAAGTAAACTAATTGAATGAAATACATTACTCCTGTATTGTCTGCATTTTGAGAAAAAAATAAATTATTTTCATAAACTAATGAATGGCTGATTTATTGTCCTCAATCCATCAATCTAGATTTTATATTTCAGTCATCAGTTTACCGATCTTAATGTGCGTCTAATCAACACTAGAGCAAACTGTTTTTAAAATATTGAGTCAATTTATTTGTTCAGAATACAACATTTATTAGGAATTCATTATCCTTATAATAATTGCTGAATAAGTTATTTGGCTTTCTAACGTGTATCGTCAGATCCATATATTGTTTTATTTCATATTTTAATTTAATCCATTGCAACAATGTTTTCAGGTCAACTATCCCACAATGGAATCAATCATTTTGCATCCAACACGCTTCGAAAACTGACTTTTGCTCATTTGAATAATCACAGTAATCTCAGCCTTATGAGTTCAGAGAACTGTAACTACTTTTCTCTGCAATACTTCCTGTTCATGTCTGCGCATTGCACAGTCATGCAGCAAAATTAGATTTCTCCTTCTAAATGTACTGATAGATTTTAGAAAATCTAAGTGTTGCTAATATCTAAGTATTGTTCAATTCAGTAGGGGGTATAAATATGTAATAATGGCTCAGTGCATGAAGTAATGTGAAGATATTGCAATGTACAAACTCACAATGATTGTGAATATCAATTTTTATCTTAACCATGGAACCAGTTGAATTGATTTAATTATATTTCACTTTGATGCTCACGTTCATTGTACTTCTAATCACAATAAGAGCGAAATATTTCATGTGACAAAATTATTTAAAATTCATGACACTTTTTTATGGACACAAAATACAATTAACACCCGTTTGTTCTTTCCTTTACCAATCACAGTGAAGTTTGAATTGTAGACTGCTAGACTGACACAGCACAGAAACAGACCATTCAGCCCAACTTAGCATTCCGGCCAGGTTTCCTAAACTAAACTAGTCCCATTTCCCTGTGTTTGTCCCATACCCGTTTGTAAGTTTTCTATCCAATAAAGTGTCCAAAAGTCTTTTAGATGTTGTAATTGTACCAGCAACTGCCCTTCCTCTCACAGCTCATCCCAAAATGTGAAACACACTGTGTGGAAAAGTTTCCCCTCAGACCCCTTTTAAATCTTTCCCCCTCACCTTAAATATTATTTACACCGCAGAATCTTTAAAATTATTAAAGATAATTTTTAATATCTTTAAAATTTATTAAAATTATTAAAATAATTTAATAATTATTTTATTAAATAATAATAAACGCATGTCACATAGTTTTTGATGATTCTAACAGCCATTGGTCTTGATCTTATTTTTACTGAGTGCAATAACCACAGTAAACATTCTTGCCAATAAATACAAGAGCGATCACCTTATTTTTCAATTCAGTAATTACACATGATACTTTCTGCTGAAAGTGGTGTTTATTCTTTCTGAAAATTGGCCGAGGACACTGAGAGCAAGACATATTGATAGTCTTGATTTGTTCATGTTTTCAAACAGGTTTTCAGGCCATGTATTTCAAAAAGAAGTTATTTGACTTCATTCAAATTTGAATGTAAACATTTTCAGATATTTTCCATTCAAAATGTTTATTTGCTTATTCAGATAAATTTTGAATCTTGCCTCTGCAAAGTGAATTTATTGTGCTTTCCATTCATGGAAGTACTCATTAATTGATCCTCGTTTCATCTTAGATCTGACGGAAATTTGAAATACTGATTACAGTGAAAATTGTGTGAATTTTACATGAGAAAATCTAGAAGAAAATCAAGAAAGGCGCGATAGAGTTATTGAACAGCCTGTATATTTGAATAAAGAAAACATTCCTTCCAAAAAACAAAGTTAAAAATCGCACAACACCAGGCTATAGTCCAACATGTTTATTTGGAAGCACTGGCTTTCGGAGCGCTGTTCCTTCAAACAGCTGATGAACGCTGGTTCTTCTGAAAGCTAGTTCTTCAAAATAAACATATTGGTTAATAAACTGCTGGTGTTTGATTTTTAACTTTGTACAGCCCAGTCCAACACTGGCGCCTCCAAATCATTCCCAAAATAAAACCCTTAAGTCTGTGGTTGAACAATTCAACAATCCTGCAACTAGATTATAATTCTCAGTTTATCTATCTTAATAAATATCTAATCAATGTCAGTGGAAATTCCTGGAAAACAACAAATCGTTTTGTTTGTTAACACACAAACTTTAATTGAAAATTCGTTGTTATCACAATATGAGAATTATATTTTAAACCTCCAGTGATGTGAAGTGACCCATGGACAGAAATTGGACGTTGTAAATTCACCCACAGGCAGAGAAATCGGGACAAATACAAAATCAATCAACCTCAATCAAACAGCAGTTAGAATCAATCAGCTCCAGGGTGAATCAGATTTTCTTACACCTTGACTTCCAGTCAGTGCCTGAGCATTATACACCTCGCTTGGAAATGTCAATAATGAAGGGTTTTCACACCAACACATTGGATTCTTTGAATCCAGCTCATGACCACATGTGGATGTTTGTCACAAAATTATTAATCATTTTACAAATCATGGAAAATATGATTGCTATTGAAAAGCTCTTGAAATAAATTAATCACTGCACATAAAGCCACACGATGGTATTCAAGGCCACCTAATTACTGTTCAGTGCAAAATCTTTTGTCAGTATTGTATTGTTCTCAAGATGAATAACCACAACAAACATCTCGCTTTCACACCATCCCAAATATATGCAAGAGATTCCTTCTTATCATATACACACATCTTTCCCACACCATTAAATAGACTTCACTTACGACAAAGGATGCTGATAGTAACATGTTTTGAGATAAAGGAATTCCTAAATATAGGCGAGTTTTCTGATAGGTTCCCCCAATCATCGTGCTAAAAATGTAAATGCGGCTCAATACATTGTAACAGATCCCCATTCAACCTTTTTATGTATTCACTCAGAGACGATGTTTAAAAATTTCCTCTATAAATGCTGTTGACTGTTTTTTGCTATGATACCCATGTTCCTTGTCGATTTATTTTCTTTGTAATGCCGACACAAATGTCTGAATATTGATGACATGAAAAGTTGCATGGATTATATATTGTATTTCTACAGAAGAAAAGCTGAGACAGCAATTACAGATTGCAGTTTTATCTGAGAATGTTGAATGATCAATAATCACTGCATATCGAAAATATTTTCCAAAACATCATGCCAGCATTCTAACTCTCAGTTCACTGATACTAATTATTATGTAATCAATATCACAGCAAACCCGTTTGGAAATATTGAATCACTTAATGTGTCAGTGTTCTAAAATAGATTACCAATTCATTGTTAGTCCAACAATCACACAGTAATTCAAGTTAGATTTTGTAACAAATATCGTGAGATTCACAGTTCAATTTAATCATTATTTAGTAGTGCCAATTTTACAAAGAAAAAATTATCTTTTATTCCAGGTTAACACAACCACAAACCAAGCAATGATTCCTCATCCAACACTGACAGGAAATATCTGATACCTTCTCATTTGAATGTTCACAGAAATCATTGGATTCATATTCGCCTTACAAATGAAGATACGTCTGATTGTTTTAGACTCCAATAATTAATGTTCAATTCTACATGTGACGGATTGTAATATGACATTTATAATTATTTTAAGTTTACCGTGACTAGTTTTAACACTAAATGTTACTTATATCTAATGTGTAATCATTGATCAAATCCAGTATAGTCGGCTTTAAGTGTGGAATTAAGTCTCAGTGACGGAGGCATATTGCATGGTACTGTTTCCTAATGGTAGCGAATGCTAATTTTTATTTTAGTGCTGAAATCCTTGTAGATTTGCTGCTGTAGGGAAGCCCCGAGCAGCCTGCCTTGGAATTAAAACACAAAATGGTGGAGGGGAGATAAATGAGACGAACAATCTGTTTCAGTCGTAAGTTAAAAAAGAACATTTTGTACAATCCTACTCCAAGTCCATAAGTATGCCATTCCAGACAGTCATACACCAGATAGTGATAAGAGAATGCAGGCACACAGAAAAATGACCAACCCTGACTTTCATTAATGAAAGATTAATTTTCCCAGTGAATGAATAAACACCAGCTGCAGGATAGAGCCCAGCTAACTTCCACAGCGGCTATCAGGGAAACAGACAGGGTTTGATTGCCAGAAATAGTTACTATTTTTTTTGGAGAATAGATAGATAACTTTCAGTGTGGAAACAGGCCCTTCGGCCCAACAAGCCCACACCGCCCCGCTGAAGCACAACCCACCCATACTCCTGCATCTACCCCTTAGGTAACACTATGGGCAATTTAGTATGGCCAATTCACCTGGCCTGCACATCTTTGGATTGTGGGAGGAAACCGGAGCACCTGGAGGAGACCCACGCAGACACGGGGAGAATGTGCAAACTCCACCCAGTCAGTCGCCTGAGGCGGGATATTGAACCCGGGTCTCTGGCGTTGTGATGCAGCAGTGCTAACTACTGTTCCACCATGCTGCCCACTAACGTTGCTCAGAACATTTAAAAAGTTTCTAATTACATATTCTTGAGAATCGTAAATAAGGCAGAGTGAGAGACCCAAAGGACTGCAACAATTAATTTTGTAATCTGAGGAAATAAAATGCACAGAGAGATCCCAAGGCCTGGAGATTATACCACCTGTAAAACACCATGAAGCAATAGGAAGCTCGGGCTATCCATAGCGATGTTCATCCAAGATTAGTTGTTCTACAGGATCGGGTGTCTGTATAATGAGGGAAGGACTGTAACTACATTGCATGTGGACATTGTAATACAGAAGGTGTGTAAAAATACTGTTTTTTACTGTACACGTTACAGTGTGTCATGGATCTCCCTTCCTAGATTTGCCTCGGGGGATGATCCCTGCATTAACTGATTGCAGCATGAGTAAACATCTTCCACTTGCCTGAGTTCGGCCTATCTCCTCAGTCTTCATTCCTTGTCAGGGGAAATCACTCCTACAGCTATGGTGACATTTTAATTCAATATAAACACTTATTATCTGTGAAGCTATTCCTTGCAGAGCGATATCATTTTCATGTTTTTTTTATTTTTTGTGTGCATGAAAATAATGGAGGAATATCCATTTGTTATTTAGTTCAACTTAAGCTAAATTTTAAATTATTGAAAGGACTACACATGGGGGTGGCGGGGGGAGGGGGGAAGAACGATTCTTCAGCTCAAATGTCACATTAAGTGACAATGTCCGCTTTTCAAATCATGTGACCTCCAAAATGATATTCATTTTTTGGTTTCATTTTGAGATAGTTTTATTTTCTTCCAACAGTAGTTGTCAATGATCAATAATCACAGAATTATTAGTTTTTTGCGACAAAATGACTTCCTGTACCAAATGTCATTAACTCGATGTTTAGTTCATGATAATACTCACTTTCCTATCCTCATTATTTTCTTCCTAGTGCTGACATTTATCTAAACATTTATCACGATAAAAGTTACATTAATAAAATAGACATGAACCGACCAAAAAAAAGTTGAATGATGTTCAATTGTTGCTGAGATTTTTAAATTATTAAAGCC
>NW_027310350.1:0-2500 GCF_047496795.1 Chiloscyllium punctatum
TGTACCATCCCCTCCCCCCCCCCACCGACCCTCAGTAACTGCAGTGTGTACCATCCCCTCCCTCCCCCCCCCACCGACCCTCAGTAACTGCAGTGTGTACCATCCCCTCCCTCCCCCCCACCGACCCTCAGTAACAGCAGTGTGTACCTTCCCCTCCCTCCCCCCACCGACCCCTCAGTAACTGCAGTGTGTACCATCCCCTCCCTCCCCCCCCCACCGACCCTCAGTAACTGCAGTGTGTACCATCCCCTCCCTCCCCCCCCCCCCCCCCCCCCCACCGACCCTCAGTAACTGCAGTGTGTACCATCCCCTCCCCTCCCTCCCCCCCACCGACCCTCAGTAACTGCAGTGTGTACCATCCCCTCCCCCCACCGACCCTCAGTAACTGCAGTGTGTACCATCCCCTCCCTTCCCCCCCCCCACCGACCCTCAGTAACTGCAGTGTGTACCATCCCCTCCCCCCCACCCCCCACCGACCCTCAGTAACTGCAGTGTGTACCATCCCCTCCCTCCCCCACCGACCCTCAGTAACAGCAGTGTGTACCATCCCCTCCCTCCCTCCCCACCGACCCTCAGTAACTGCAGTGTGTACCATCCCCTCCCTCCCCCCACCGACCCTCAGTAACTGCAGTGTGTACCATCCCCTCCCTCCCCCCCCCCACCGACCCTCAGTAACTGCAGTGTGTACCATCCCCTCCCTCCCACCACCGACCCTCAGTAACTGCAGTGTGCACCATCCCCTCCCTCCCCCCCCCCACCGACCCTCAGTAACTGCAGTGTGTACCGTACCATCCCCTCCCCCCACCCACCGACCCTCAGTAACTGCAGTGTGTACCATCCCTCCCCCCCCCACCGACCCTCAGTAACAGCAGTGTGTACCATCCCCTCCCCCCCCCCACCGACCCTCAGTAACAGCAGTGTGTACCATCCCCTCCCTCCCCCCCACCGACCCTCAGTAACTGCAGTGTGTACCATCCCTCCCTCCCCCCCACCGACCTCAGTAACTGCAGTGTGTACCATCCCTCCCTCCCCCCACCGACCCTCAGTAACTGCAGTGTGTACCATCCCCTCCCCCCCCCCCACCGACCCTCAGTAACAGCAGTGTGTACCATCCCCTCCCTCCCCCCCACCGACCCCTCAGTAACTGCAGTGTGTACCATCCCCTCCCGCCCCCACCGACCCCTCAGTAACAGCAGTGTGTACCATCCCCTCCCTCCCCCCCCACCGACCCTCAGTAACTGCAGTGTGTACCATCCCCTCCTCACCCCCACCGACCCTCAGTAACTGCAGTGTGTACCACCCCCTCCCTCCCCCCCACCGACCCTCAGTAACTGCAGTGTGTACCATCCCCTCCCCCCCCCACTGACCCTCAGTAACTGCAGTGTGTACCATCCCCTCCCTCCCCCCCCCACTGACCCTCAGTAACAGCAGTGTGTACCATCCCCTCCCCCCCCCCACCGACCCTCAGTCACTGCAGTGTGTACCGTACCATCCCTCCCCCCCCACCGACCCTCAGTCACTGCAGTGTGTACCGTACCATCCCCTCCCCCCCACCGACCCTCAGTAACTGCAGTGTGTACCATCCCCTCCCTCCCCCCCACCGACCCTCAGTAACTGCAGTGTGTACCATCCCCTCCCCCCCCCCCCCACCGACCCTCAGTAACAGCAGTGTGTACCATCCCTCCCCCCCCACCGACCCTCAGTAACTGCAGTGTGTACCATCCCCTCCCCCCCCCACCGACCCTCAGTAACAGCAGTGTGTACCATCCCCTCCCCCCCCCCCCACCGACCCTCAGTAACTGCAGTGTGTACCATCCCCTCCCTCCCCCCCCCGACCTCAGTAACTGCAGTGTGTACCATCCCCTCCCTCCCCCCACCGACCCTCAGTAACTGCAGTGTGTACCATCCCCTCCCTCCCCCCCCCTCAGTAACTGCAGTGTGTACCATCCCCTCCCCCCCCCCCCACCGACCCTCAGTAACTGCAGTGTGTACCATCCCCTCCCCCCCCTACCGACCCTCAGTAACTGCAGTGTGTACCATCCCTCCCTCCCCCCCCCGACCCTCAGTAACTGCAGTGTGTACCATCCCCTCCCTCCCCCCCACCGACCCTCAGTAACTGCAGTGTGACCATCCCTCCCTCCTCCCCCCCCTCAGTAACTGCAGTGTGTACCATCCCCTCCCCCCCCCCCACCGACCCTCAGTAACTGCAGTGTGTACCATCCCCTCCCTCCCCCCCACCGACCCTCAGTAACTGCAGTGTGTACCATCCCCTCCCTCCCCCCCCCTCAGTAACTGCAGTGTGTACCATCCCCTCCCCCCCCCCACCGACCCTCAGTAACAGCAGTGTGTACCATCCCCTCCCCCCCCCACCGACCCTCAGTAACAGCAGTGTGTACCATCCCCTCCCTCCCCCCCCCACCGACCCTCAGTAACTGCAGTGTGTACCATCCCCTCCCTCCCCCCCACCGACCCTCAGTAACTGCAGTGTGTACCATCCCCT